>NW_027069768.1:490113-553924 GCF_002906115.3 Quercus suber | reverse complement strand
TCCTCTGAAAACATGAGCCAAGATCCAAAAATCCTAGGTCTCTAAAAATATGAGCCAGGATCCAGAACCTTTGGTCCTCTGAAAACATGAGCCAAAGCCTCCAAAAACCCTTGGTCCTCTGAAAGCATGAGCCAAGATCCAAAAATCCTAGGTCTCTGAAAACATGAGCCAGGATCCAGAACCTTTAGTCCTCTGAAAACATGAGCCAAAGCCCCAAAAACCCTTCGTCCTCTGAAAACATGAGCCAAGATCCAAAAATCCTAGGTCTCTGAAAACATGAACTGGGATCCAGAACCTTTGGCCCTCTGCAAACATGAGCCAAAGCCTCCAAAAACCCTTGGTCCTCTGAAAACATGAGCCAAGATCCAAAAATCCTAGGTCTCTGAAAACATGAGCCAGGATCAAGAACCTTTGGTCCTGTGAAAACCTGAGCCAAAGCCCCAAAAACCCTTGGTCCTTTGAAAACATGAGCCAAGATCCAAAAATCCAAGGTCTCTAAAAACATAAGCCAGGGTCCAGAACCTTTGGTCCTCTAAAAACAAGAGCCAAAGCCTCCAAAAACCCTTGGTCCTCTGAAAGTATGAGCCAAGATCCAAAAATCCTAGGTCTCTGAAAACATGAGCCAGGATCCAGAACCTTTGGTCCTCTGAAAACATGAGCCAAAGCGCTAAAAACCCTTGGTCCTCAGAAAACAAGAGCCAAGATCCTAAAATCCTAGGTCTCTGAAAAGTTGAACCAGGATCCAGAACCTTCGGTCCTCTAAAAACATAAGCCAAAGCCTCCAAAAACCCTTAATCCTCTGAAAACATGAGCTAAGATCCAAAAATCCTAGGTTTTTGAAAACATGAACCAGGATCCAGAACCTGTGGTCCTCTGAAAACATGACCCAAAGCCTCCAAAAACCCTTGGTCCTCTAAAAACATAAGCCGACATCCAAAAATCCTAGGTCTCTAAAACCATGAGCCAGGATCCAGAACCTTTGATCCTCTGAAAACATGAGCCAAAGCCTCCAAAAACCCTTGGTCCTCTGAAAGCATGAGCCAAGATCCAAAAATCCTAGGTCTCTGAAAACATGAACCAGGATCCAGAACCTTTGGTCCTCTGAAAACATGAGCCAAAGCCCCAAAAACCCTTCGTCCTCTGAAAACATGAGCCAAGATCCAAAAATCCTAGGTCTCTGAAAACATTAACTGGGATCCAGAACCTTTGGCCCTCTGAAAACATGAGCCAAAGCCTCCAAAAACCCTTGGTCCTCTGAAAACATGAGCCAAGATCCAAAAATCCTAGGTCTCTGAAAACATGAGCCTGGATCAAGAACCTTTGGTCCTGTGAAAACCTGAGCCAAAGCCCCAAAAACCCTTGGTCCTCTGAAAACATGAGCCAAGATCCAAAAATCCTAGGTCTCTAAAAACATAAGCCAGGGTCCAAAACCTTTGGTCCTCTAAAAACAAGAGCCAAAGCCTCCAAAAACCCTTGGTCCTCTGAAAGCATGAGCCAAGATCCAAAAATCCTAGGTCTCTGAAAACATGAGCCAGGATCCAGAACCTTTGCTCCTCTGAAAACATGAGCCAAAGCCCTAAAAACCCTTGGTCCTCTGAAAACAAGAGCCAATATCCTAAAATCCTAGGTCTCTGAAAAGATGATCCAGGATCCAGAACCTTCGGTCCTCTGAAAACATGAGCCAAAGCCTCCAAAAACCCTTAGTCCTCTGAAAACATGAGCTAAGATCCAAAAATCCTAGGTTTTTGAAAACATGAACCAGGATCCAGAACCTGTGGTCCTCTGAAAACATGACCCAAAGCCTCCAAGAACCCTTGGTCCTCTAAAAACATAAGCCAACATCCAAAAATCCTAGGTCTCTAAAACCATGAGCCAGGATCCAGAACCTTTGGTCCTCTGAAAACATGAGCCAAAGCCTCCAAAAACCCTTGGTCCTCCGAAAATATGAGCCAAGATCCAAAAATCCTAGGTCTCTGAAAACATGAGCCAGGATCAAGAACCTTTGGTCCTGTGAAAACATGAGCCAAAGCCCCAAAAACCCTTGGTCCTCTAAAAATGTGGGCCAAGATCCAAAAATCCTAGGTCTCTAAAAACATGAGCCAGGATCCAGAACCTTTGGTCCTCTGAAAACATGAGCCAAAGCCTCCAAAAACCTTTGGTCCTCTGAAAGCATGAGCCAAGATCTAAAAATCCCAGGTCTCTAAAAACATGAGCCAGGATCCAGAACCTTTGGTCCTCTGAAAACATGAGACAAAGCAGCAAAAACCCTTGGTCCTCTAAAAACATGAGCCAAGATCAAAAAATCCTAGGTCTTTGAAAACATGAACCAGGATCGAGAACCTTTGGTCCTCTGAAAACATTAGCCAAAGCCTCCAAAAACCCTTGGTCCTCTCAAAACATAAGCCAAGATCCAAAAATCATAGGTCTTTGAAAACATGTGTCAGGATCCAGAACCTTTGGTCCTCTAAAAACATGAGCCGAAGCCCCAAAAACCCTTGAACCTCTGAAAACATGAGCCAAGATCCAAAAATCATAGGTCTTTAAAAACATGAACCAGGATCCAGAACCTTTGGTCCTCTGAAAACATGAGCTAAAGCCTCCAAAAACCCTTGGTCCTCTGAAAACATGAGCCAAGATCCAAAAATCCTAGGTCTCTGAAAACTTGAACCAGGATCCAGAACCTTTGGTCCTCTGAAAAAATGAGCCAAAGCCTCCAAAAACCCTTTGTCCTCTAAAAACATGAGCCTAAGCCTCCAAAAACCCTTGGTCCTCTGAAAACATGAGCCAGGATCCAAAAATCCTAGGTCTCCAAAAACATGAACCAGGATCCAGAACATGAGCCAAAGCCCCAAAAACCCTTGGTCCTTTGAAAACATGAGCCAAGATCCAAAAATCCTAGGTCTCTGAAAACATGAACCAGGATCCAGAACCTTTGGTGCTCTGAAAACATGAGCCAAAGCCTCCAAAAACCCTTGGTCCTCTGAAAACATGAGCCAAGATCCAAAAATCCTAGGTCTCTAAAAACATAAGCCAGGGTCCAGAACCTTTGGTCCTCTAAAAACAAGAGCCAAAGCCTCCAAAAACCCTTGGTCCTCTGAAAGCATGAGCCAAGATCCAAAAATCCTAGGTCTCTGAAAACATGAGCCAGGATCCAGAACCTTTGGTCCTCTGAAAACATGAGCCAAAGCCCTAAAAACCCTTGGTCCACTGAAAACAAGAGCCAAGATCCTAAAATCCTAGGTCTCTGAAAAGATGAACCAGGATCCAGAACCTTCGTTCCTCTGAAAACATGAGCCAAAGCCTCCAAAAACCCTTAGTCCTCTGAAAACATGAGCTAAGATCCAAAAATCCTAGGTTTTTGAAAACATGAACCAGGATCCAGAACCTGTGGTCCTCTGAAAACATGACCCAAAGCCTCCAAAAACCCTTGGTCCTCTAAAAACATAAGCCAACATCCAAAAATCCTAGGTCTCTAAAACCATGAGCCAGGATCCAGAACCTTTGGTCCTCTGAAAACATGAGCCAAAGCCTCCAAAAACCCTTGGTCCTCCGAAAATATGAGCCAAGATCCAAAAATCCTAGGTCTCTGAAAACATGAGCCAGGATCAAGAACCTTTGGTCCTGTGAAAACATGAGCCAAAGCCCCAAAAACCCTTGGTCCTCTAAAAATATGGGCCAAGATCCAAAAATCCTAGGTCTCTAAAAACATGAGCCAGGATCCAGAACCTTTGGTCCTCTGAAAACATGAGCCAAAGCCTCCAAAAACCTTTGGTCCTCTGAAAGCCTGAGCCAAGATCTAAAAATCCTAGGTCTCTGAAAACATGAGCCAGAATCCAGAACCTTTGGTCCTCTGAAAACATGAGACAAAGCAGCAAAAACCCTTGGTCCTCTGAAAACATGTGCCAAGATCCAAAAATCCTAGGTCTCTGAAAACATGAACCAGGATCTAGAATCTTTGGTCCTCTGAAAACATTAGCCAAAGCCTCCAAAAACCCTTGGTCCTCTGAAAACATAAGCCAAGATCCAAAAATCATAGGTTTTTGAAAACATGTGTTAGGATCCAGAACCTTTGGTCCTCTAAAAACATGAGCCGAAGCCCCAAAAACCCTTGAACCTCTGAAAACATGAGCCAAGATCCAAAAATCATAGGTCTTTAAAAACATGAACCAGGATCCAGAACCTTTGGTCCTCTGAAAACATGAGCTAAAGCCTCCAAAAACCCTTGGTCCTCTGAAAACATGAGCCAAGATCCAAAAATCCTAGGTCTCTGAAAACATGAACCAGGATCCAGAACCTTTGGTCCTCTGAAAAAATGAGCCAAAGCCTCCAAAAACCCTTTGTCCTCTGAAAACATGAGCCAGGATCCAAAAATCCTAGGTCTCCAAAAACATGAACCAGGATCCGGAACATGAGCCAAAGCCCCAAAAACCCTTGGTCTTTTGAAAACATGAGCCAAGATCCAAAAATCCTAGGTCTCTGAAAACATGAACCAGGAACCAGAACCTTTGGTGCTCTGAAAACATGAGCCAAAGCCTCCAAAAACCCTTGGTCCTCTGAAAACATTAGCCAAGATCCAAAAATCCTAGGTCTCTGAAAACATGAGCCAGGATCCAGAATCTTTGGTCCTCTGAAAACATGAGCCAAAGCCTCCAAAAACCCTTGGTCCTCTGAAAACATGAGCCAAGATCCAAAAATCCTAAGTCTCTGAAAACATGAGCAAGGATCCAAAACCTTTGGTCCTTTGAAAACATGAGCCAAGGCTTCCAAAAACCCTTGGTCTTCTGAAAACATGAGCCAAGATCCAAAAATCATAGGTCTCTGAAAACATGAGCTAGGATTCAGAACCTTTGGTCCTCTGAAAACATGAGCCAAAGCCTCCAAAAACCCTTGGTCTTCTGAAAACATGAGCCAAGATCCAAAAATCCTAGGTCTCTGAAAACATGAGCCAGGATCCTTGGTCCTCTATTTTTTTCTTGACCTTAGGTAAGCATGTTTTGTACTCGTTCAAGAAAAAAAAAATTGCATGCATGAACTACATTTGGACCTGATCCTCTCACCGAGAGGTACGTAGGCAATCTCCCTTGAGATTCGGTCCTCATTTTGATCCATAACATGACCATCTACACTTTTATCTACATGCATCATACATTCACCACGGTTAAATATTAATTGCAAAGTTTCGTGTCTCTTTCATACATTGACATTCGCTTTGCATGCTCTGCCAATGAGGGGCATTCTGTTGACACTCGATTTTGCAACCCATATTTAATCACACATGGAGGGTAAAAGGGTAATTTTGCCTTGGAAATATGCATCTTGATTCTAGCCATTAGATCCTTGGATTCATTTCACCAAAATGATCTTGGTGTTGTAACGGTCAAATCGACTGGTCATAAGCCCTAATCGGACCACCAGATTGAAAGTTATCATCAAATCAAGTTTTAATGGCTAAGATGTATTATCACAAATTGAGTCCGACTATATATGATTATGAACAATTGATTTCAATTGGTTATAGGAGTGATCAATTTGAAATCAATGATGTGTCATAATTTGATTGGTTAGAACTACATTTTATAGTGAGGTTGCATACACCTAATTAATTAGATAGTTAAACAGTAATTATTCAATGAGTAATTTGTGTAATTATCTTTTAATTAGAGTAAATTTGGAACTAATCAATTTTGAAATGGGAGTAATTGGAACCATTTAATGTTAATTGGGAGCTAATTTGGAACCTATTAATGTTAATTGTGCTGAAACCATTTTCTAACAAATGACCTCTGCTCACCATTTCATCAATATCTCTCAGAATATTTTGAATCTGTGAATGAGGTTAATTTTCCCAGAAACTAGACATCCGGGGCTTCAATTTGAACTCAAGAATGAAACAATCCCGATCAGAATTAGGTCAGATATGATTTTTCGAAATTGGCTCTACAAGCTGTTACAGCAGCTACGGGAAAACCGAATTTTGGCTTGCTCCCCACTCCCACTAATCTCTCCATTTAATGCACTAGATTTTCCCCAAGGCTAAAATGAGGTCTAGGTTCATAATCCTTGTTAACCCTCATTAAATGGCATTCCATTCATATTCCCTCCACTACTACTATATAAACCCTCCCCCTCCTTCATTCCAAGACACCAAAACCCCCTCTCTTCTCCTCTCTTGAGTTCTAGTGAAGTTGAGTAGTCTTGTCATATCTTGGTCTTCCTAAGACTCAAGGTATTGAGTGAGACTCACTCTTCCTCTCCTAACTCTTCTTTTCCTCCACCTTAGGACCTCCACCAAGAGTCTCCTCCTCCACCGTATGGATCTTGCATGAAGGTATAATCTCTTTCCTTAACTTGTTTATTGTGTTGCCATGATGAGGGTTTAAGATTAAAGCATGATAGTAACTATTTAAATTCCCTCGAATATGTTTAAATGTTCTTAATTGTTCTTATATGTTCTTCACATGTTCTTGGTTATTCAGCACATGTTCATGCATATCACTAGTTTTAATCTTAAATCCACATCAAAAATATGAAAAACATGTTTGTTTAATAATTCTTTCAAGTCCTTGAATCTAGGATCTCACCATACACACACATTCACTAGAATTTATTTCTCAATCCAAATGCAATGCCTAATAAATTGAATTAGGGTTTATCACATGACACACTTCAAATTCTACATGCAAATTGATTGATAACATATTGGATGAAGTGACATGATTGTTGGCCACCATAGTTTAGAAGACCGGTTTCACAGGGTAAGGTGGGTGCCTAACACCTTCCCACCTTGTAACATAGCCTCCGAACTTAGATCAAGGGTTAGTAGATCAAATGCTTATCCTTGTAATTTTCAATTTCTAGATTGTAACTAGGAAATAAAGCCATGTACTTTATCTTAGATTGTATCTAGGACCAAAGCCATGTAATTTCCTATGTTCAATGTATGTTCAATTTCAAACTAATAAAATGATAAATTTTTCAATTATGGTTTTCTTATTTATTCCAACAATTAAATAAGTGGCGACTCCATTGTAAAACCCCTAAATGTAAAGGGGAAAATATAACTAGTCGAACCTCCATTTTGAGAGGCAATAACACGACTCCACCCATTCACGTGGATTTGGCTCAACAAACATAAAAATGGGCCGGGGGCGCGGTCTCTAACAGTACCTTGGATGGCCAATGAAATAAAGTTTTCTAAACTTTGTATCTCTTGTAGTTTAGATGAGCATCTCTTTACACAACTAAACAAGTGAGCTTTGTGGCTCTTGTTTGTGATGAGTAAGATTAAGTTTTCTCTTAAACTTAACACTCGTATCACTCTTTTTGATGGGTAGGACTAAAAAATCCTAAGAGAAAGGCATAAATAACCATCTCACCACTGTTGCCCGCCAATTATAATATGACACCTGTATGCTTCTGCATAGCAAAAGTGCAGTGTCAAAGACATTTGTATGCTTTGACATAGCAAAAGTGCGATGTCAAATGCTTAACATCTTGGGTATTTCTTTTCTCTCTTTTATATGCCCATGTATGGTATATTAAAATAAAAGAAAATATGCAAAGAAAATAAAAAGCAAAAAGATTAAAAATGCTTTAAATATGGTTGCAAGCGTGTATTCTAGGAGATATGAGAGTTATAGGATGTACCTCGAAGATGATAGTCTCCATCAAACAGTTATGATTGTGTGTGAGTTAAAGTTATTTTCTCGTATCTCAGATCGTCATAACATATATACACATATGCATTCTTGCGATGTTTTTCACACACAACATGCAATATTCTTTGCTGCTTTTGATATATGTGTAGGTACAACGTGATTTGGCCATCACAAGTGTTTACATGTGCTAATGTATGCTCACTAAATTGTCTTGACTTGTTTTTGAAAAATAAAATTGGTTAGACTTGTTTAGTGTGTGTGTACGTTTTTGAGGATCCATGTGCTTAAAATTTTTGTTAAGAGATGATTTTGAGAGCTTAATATGTTGAGTGGATCGTTGGTTGAGTTATATGTTGGATTACATTCATATCTGTGTTTTTCTCTTCTCGAAAAACTGTTTTTAAAAGCTGGCTCGACACCTCCTCGACACCTCCTCGATACCTTGTTATCTGTCAAGCTTCTCAAGACTTTTTCTTATCGTAATCTCGACACTTCTTTGACACTTGATGGATCGATCGAAAAAGTTCCTGTCTCCTCGATGCCTTGTCGATTGATCGAGCTTCTGTTCTTTGAAAATGGTTGTTGTTCCTTGATACCTCTTGACACCTCAACTGTCGAGAATTACTAAAATTTCTATTTAAGGATCTATCGCGATCTGCACTTCATTTTTCTTGATCTCTCTTGATCTGTCCACAGCTATTCATCTCCATAACCTCTTTTTCTCACTCAAAATCTGCAAGCCACATGATTTTTGGCATTCCTTGCTTCAAATCACTTGGTAAGTTCTCTTTTTCCTTCCTTTCTCATGCATTTCATGTTTTGAATCTTAGGTTTTGGGGTTTTTGAAAATTTTTGAGGTTTTTCAAAATTATTGAGTTTTTCTTGAAATTTTAGGTTAGGTTTTGACTTAAATGTGTTCAAAATGTCATACATTGCATTTCATGTGCATCATAATGGTATTTTCATGCATTTAGATGTGTGTTTTCTACTTGTGTGCTGGTAGGCTTGGATTGGGTTGAGCCCATGATGTTTTTTTTTTTTTTATTTGCATGCACATGTTCATGCATTTCCCATGCATACGTACTCATTGTTCAATATATTTGTTATATGTGAACTGTTTTGGAACTTTTCTGATTGTCTCCTTCTCTATCTCTTTCTCATTCTATTTACATTAGTAGTGTCTATGGCACCTAAGCGTAAATCCACTCCTGCTCGGAACCCTCTACATTCTAGAGCTTCTTCATCTTCTGATTCTTCTCCTCTAAATCTTCGGTTTCGTGATGGTGATGCCCACAAGGCATTTTTAGAGAACTTTTCTAGACGAGGTGTTCATTCGCAATGCCAAGTCATTTTGGCGGACTTCGCCGACACTGACCTTCCCTCTGTCATTCACAGTAGGGGATGGGAGTCATTGTGTGCCGTCTCGGTCACTTGTCCTCTCATGCTTATTCAGGAGTTTTACTCCAACATGCATGGGATTGATCGTTCAGTACCTCTCTTTTTCACTCGCGTTCGAGGTATGCGCATTCCTATCACACCGCAGCTAGTTGCGGATGTGCTTAGGGTTCTTAGGATATAGTTTCCTAACTATCCTTCTTGTGAGCATCTGAGGACTGTGTCCAAAGATGAGCTCATTTCTGCTTTTTGTCAATGCCCTGCTGATTGGGGTGAGCATCAGTATACATCATGTAGACCTTTTGCTAAAGGTCCTAGATTCCTAAACATGGTGATGACTTTCGTACTCCATCCATTCTCTCACTACAACTCCATCACAGAGTCTCGTGCTCGATTTTTGTTATCTCTTCTTGAGCATTTTACTATAGATTTTCCTTCTCATTTCATCCTGTCTATCATAGATATTCATTTAGATTTGGCATCCCATGATAAACTCATTTTTCCTTCCGCTATCACGAGAATCTTACGCTATTTTTCTATCCCTTTTCCTGTGTCCGACCACTTCACACAAATCTGTGCCATAGATGCCGCTACTGTAAAATGTAGTGAGGCTCAGTTTAGGTCGAGACAGACGGATTCCACTCCTCCCTCCCATTCAACTCCATCCAGATCTACTCCATCTACATCTGCTCCTTCTTCCTCTATGGGTGATGTATCTCTCGGAGACATCATGACGCAGCTGCAATGCATGGATGCTCGCCTCGATACACTCTCCTCTGAGTTGTATCAGGTGAATATTCGTGTTGGTCGTATTGCACGACGACAGGCGGCCGTGGGTGGTTTTGCTCCTGAGGCTACTCCTTCGCCACCTCCTCCAGCAGCTTCTGCCTTTAAGGATGATGATGATGATGGTGATGGCGATGACGCTTCAGATGATGATGATGGAGATGCTAGCTCTACTGATGAGATGTCTACATGACACTCTACCCTTTGTCACTCGTGACAAAAAGAGGGAGTAGTTTTGGGTTATAAGAGTAGTCATCTTAGGCGGAGAGTTAGTATAGGACATTTTTGATAGGGGGAGTGTTGATATTTGAGGGATGTAGTGAGGTTTTGATGTATCTTTTCTTTTCTATTCTTTATAGATACATTGATCTTTTATATGAGGTCTTGTGACCAGTTTTACGTACATTGTACTTATTTTCTCTCTATATGTGGATGTATGTTTCTTTCACCTCTCTCTTCATGTATTGTTTCTTCTCTATCTTTATACACATGTTCATTATACTTTTATGCAATCTATTATTTTTGTTTCACACAAGATGCCTTAATGAGTTTTGTTTAAAGTATTCAGAAATACAGGTTGTCAAAGTCTACTTGCCATAAACTCTCTTCTTACAAAGTCTACTTGCCATAAACTCTCTTCTTACAAATTTTTCAAAAGTTTATGTTAGGATAGATTTTATTGTATTCAACAAGTGAGTATGAGTTGAGTGATTTATGACTTCTCTCATATGTTCATTTGTTTGTTGTGGTTTTTTCACGAATTGCCAAAGGGGGAGATTGTTAGGACATATGTGTTTTCACTTGTTAAGAACATATGTCACTTATTTATGTAAATTGGATAATCCTTTGACAAAACGCACTCTACTTGTAATTGGGTAGTTCTAGGTGTTTTTAATACTTCAAGAAACAAGGTCTCAAGATCAAGTGTTGAAGTCATCAAGTCTGTCCAAGAAAAACAAGCTGAAGTGCAATTTCATTAAAGCTCGACACCTGCTCGATAGCTCCTTGACACCTACTATCTGTCGAGATTTATAAAATCAGATTTTCTGATCTGATTTCTTGGGATCCATGAATATGCTTTTGAGCCTTCTTTTCTCCAAACCCTAAATATATAAAATGATTGTTTTAAGAGTCGTCAAGATATATATAAGTTGCAAAAACATTGAGCAAACTCTGTTCAAGCAATTTGTGATCAAAGACGAAGTTCTTGACCTAGTTCATCTTCTTTGAAGAAGTTGTTGTGTATTTGCACCAAAGGGTTTTGTGACCAAGCATCTTTTTGATCTTCATCGTGTAAGATGAACTGAAGAACTTTGCAGCTAACCTCTCCTTCTAAGTTAGTGTTTGAAGTCGCGTACTGGGATCCGCACATTAGTTAGTCACGTACTTGGGAGCCATGCATCAAAAGAGGGAACTGTCACTACAGATCAAGTCCAATTGGGTATTAGGGTAAAGGTTCAACTGTAGGTTGGTAAGGTACTTGGGATTCCTTTACTTGTAACCGCTTGATTTGATAATAGTGGAGTTTCGGGAGTGGTGACCTGAAAATCACCCGGTGGGATTTTTGCTGCAAGGGTTTTCCCCATTCGTAAACAAATCACCATGTCTTTCAATTTCCGCTGCATATTTAGTTTTTGGTGATTTTTTTGTGCTTCCATGAATTTGCATGTTAAATTGATTAATTAATAACTTGGCTAAGTAATTAATTGGTTTAATTACAAGGGGTCATTCAATTTGTGGCCTATCAATTTTCTCATTTATAGTATGCAAAAATAGATGACAAATGAAACTCATTAGTGCCAGGAAAGATGGTAGGGACAATGATTCAAGTACTCAAGGGAATGAGACTTGAACACAAATCCTTAAACTACAACTATTCTAAGAAAATGCATAAAAAGTTACAATGTTAACATTTATTATTTTGAAAAAAAGCACATTTTCTTGAGAAAAGATTTGAGAAAATATTTGAAGAAGACATTTTTCTTTTTTGGGGAAACCCTTATATTTTTTTAAAAGAAATCCAATGTGGTAAAAGGAAAATGTTATTACTTTTTGAACTAAAATTTTCAGATTTTAAAGGAAGAAACTTTGAAACCGCTTCAAAACTTTTTTTTTTTTTCTTTAATGTGATAAACACACTTTTTTCTTCAAAAGATTTTTTTTAGAGGAAGGGAGAAATCATTTTTGAGGGAAAAACCAACGTGGTAAAAAAAAAAATTATTTTGAAAACATTTCCCTTTTTTTATTACAAAAATTTGGCTTTCTTAGGGAAAGAAAAAAATAAAAGCATTTTATGAAAACAACTATTTGGAAACATTTTTTTGACGTGGTAAAAGTGTTTTTAGAAAACATGTATTTTTTGATGAGGCATTCTTCTTTAAGAACATTTTTGAAAACGTTTTGGAAAAAAATTTTTGAAAACATTTTGAGAAAAAAAAAATTGAAAATGTCTTGGAAAAACATTTTGAAAACATTTTGGAAAAACGGTTTTGAAAACATTTTCTTTTGAAACTGCCCCCCCCCCCCACAGCAAATGGAGAAACATTCCCAATCACAAAAAAAAAAAAAAAAAAAAAAAAAAGCAAACCCATACTCATCAGAATTTTCCCAACCCTCACCATAAAACATTAGGTTCTTGGATCACCTCTCACTGGTAGAGACCTTCTTATAGGCTTTGATATCCTTCACCAAATTTCTAGCCTTAGATGGTCATCAAAAGGACTTTCACATAAACAACATCTTCTTACTTGGACCCAAGTTCCTCACTTGTTCATTGTTGATCCTTATGATTCCTTAAAACTCTAGATTATTAATGATTGTTGTGAAAATAGCCATTCTGAGTTCTTACAAAAAAAATCCAAATCCCTTGTGGATGAACCCAAACTTTTTCATACACCTTCCTTTTAAAAAGAATAAAGATGTTAATCCTATAAAAGCCAGCCATAGAGGAATGAATCCAAAACATTTAGCTTTAGCCAAACAAGAGATCTCCACACTCCTCACTGAAGGACTCATTGAACCCACTGCTTTCCCATGGGCTTGTGAAGCCTTTTATGTTAACAAGCATGCTGAGCAAATCCAAGGAAAACTCAGATTGGTAATCAACTACCAAGATCTCAATCATTTTCTAGTAGATGATAAGTTTCCTTTGCCAAACAAAAGTGCTCTTTTCCAGCATCTTTTAAATGCAAAAGTGTTCACGAAGTTTGATCTTAAAGCAGGATTTTGGCAGTTAGAAATTCATCTGGAAGACAGATACAAAACAACATTTTGCATCCCAGATTATCATTACCAGTGGACGGTTATGCCCTTTGGACTAAAAAATGCTTCATCTCAGTTCCAAAAAGCAATGGTGACCTTGTTTCATCCTCTATTGGCAAATGCATTGATCTATATAGATGATATTCTTCTCTTCTCAAAAGATGCAGATTCTCATGAAAAATTACTCGCTAAATTTTACAATTTAGTGAAATCCCAAGGAATTATGCTCTCAAAGAAAAAAAAAATGGTCATTGGGCAAACATTAATAGAGTTTTTGGGGATGACTATTTCAGAGAGAAAGTATACTCTACAGCCACATATTGCTATATCTTTGAAAGAGTTTCCAGACAAGCTTTCTACTGCCAAACAGATACAACAGTTTCTTGGAATTGTTAATTATATGTCTAATTTCATACCAAAGATTTCCAAGCACAGAAACTGTCTAGCTCAACTTTTGAAGAAGAACCCCCTAGAATGGGATTCAACCCATACAGAAGTAGTTCAGCAATTGGAAAAATTGGCAGAAAAGCTTCCTCCATTGCAAATTCTAGGACCAAGCAAGCATGTACTACAAACAGATGCCAGTGATGAATACTGAGCAGTAACTCTTTTTGACTTTGGGAAAAGGGAAATCATCTGATCCCTTGTAAGCTGTCTAGGGACAAATGTACACATTGGAGTTAATCCCAAATCAACTTGAATAAGCAATGCATCATCAGTTTGAGCCATTTCTGGGACTGCTACATCAAGGGCATGATTTTGGAGCCTACAAGCAAGCTAATGATGGAGTGTAGCTGCATAAATATCTTGTACTTGAGAAGCTCCAGTAATCTAAACTTGAACTTTAAGAGCATCACAAAGATGGGGATCTTTTAAAGGCATATTGAAATTAGGGAATAATGTGACAAAAAAAGTTGTAGCATTCAGAGTTGTCTGGACAGTTCCTATGACTGCATGTTGCTACTCCAAAAATCTGGAGTCAAGAAGTGCCATTCTAGAGACTATAGGGAGTCCTTTTCTTCCATGGAAAGTTAATGCCAACCTTTCAGCATTAAAGTGGAGATGAGTATACCCTTGCTTTTGCCATGAGCTAACAAATTCCCTAGGAAGGGAAAGAGCAATAAAGTTTTCACCATCATTTGCTGGAAAATTGAACTGGTCAAACTTAGACACAAAGATTAAAAGGGGGTGTAAGAAGATTATTATGGAGCAACAAGAGTTTTCACTCTTGTTTTCTCTCCAATTTGGAAAGATGCATTTTTGATGAGCTAGGGAGGAAAATGCTTGGACCCCACCAAAAAATTTCCATAATTTCTCTTTTTACCAAATAACACATAGACCCATTTTCTCTATTTTATTTTCCATCCTCCTTATTCCACCTCCAACCAAACATACCCAAATCTATGGTAGTCATGGGAATTACAAGTTGCCAAGGTTGTCAATTAAGAAAGGTAAAGTGTTTAGGGAACTTTCTAACCGGAAAAATTTGTATTTTATTTTTATATGGGTTCTTGAAAAAAGTTGAATTTTTTTATTTAAACACTCACAAACTTTAGGGGGTAAAATTTAAATTCTGAAACGTCTGGGTGTAAAATCCAAGCACCCCTAAATTTTAGGGGGGTAAAATCCAAGATTTGAAACTTCAAAGTGTAGAATGCAAACACCCCCAAACTTTAGGCATGTAATTTGCAATTTACCCTAAATTAAATTTCTTTCAATTAATCTTCTTTTAAACGACATAACTTTTAGAGAGGTTGCCACATGTCCATGATTCATTTCAATTGAATAAATAGCCTACAATCAAGCTAACATATTCCCCCTCCCCTACACTAACCATTTTGGTTTGCTGTGCTTATGCATGTGAATGATACTTGGAGAATAAATATGCTTATTGCTTTAAAGTGCATAAGGTGACATCTTTCCTCCCCTCTCTTGTTCCTTTTTATGTTGTAAGTATATACTCACATGCTAGATCCATGGTAAATAATACTCACATGCTGGCTATATGCTTATTGCTTTAAAGTGCATAAGGTGACATCTTTCCTTTCCTCTCCTTTTCCTTTTTATGTTGTAAGTATATATTCACATGCTAGATACATAATAAATAATACTCACATGCTGGCTATATGTACTATTTATTGCAACGTAGTAAATAGTTTTCACATGATATTTATGTATATATTCACATGCTTTTTGTACATATTTTTTGCAAATAATATCACATGCTACTTACATATGTGAATAAGATATTCATATTTATTGCTTGTACAAAAACTCTTTCAAAAAAAAAAAAAAGCCTAGTATCTAATTTATTTTCCTAAAATGTGAATGTTGTGATTAAATTAAAATGAGGTACTATCATTTGGATAGGTGGTGTGGGTGCCTAACACCTTCCCCACTTGTAACCGAACTTCCAAGTTCAAGAATCTTTGGTTCGAGACTTTGGTTACCTTTAATTAAAGTCAGTTGTTAGTTAATTAGGTAATTAAAACAAATTAGATAAATATGTGACCAATCACACCTAAAATAAAACTAATGGTTAGTGACGACTCCTTAAAATAAAATAAATAAAAAGACACACACATGTCACCCTAATAACACATACACACACCTCACACATCACCAAGCACTCGATGTGGAAGAACTGAGAGAGTAATGATTATTGTTGAAAAGTAATAACTCACCGCAACTCTCCCCTCCACATGAGGATTTCCACATTGAGTACATCGATTCAAACAAAGGCCTAATTTATCCAATTGATACCATGTCAAAATTTGTGATAGAGTGATAGGGAAAAAAAAAAAGAGAAAACATGAGAGTATGAGAGTTTTACGTGGTTTGGCCATGTAGCCTATATTCACGGAACATGAGCTCAAAGGATGACATCTTTATTCACTTAATTCATAACACATTACAAGGAAACACATATTTATAATGAATTTACAAAATTTAAAAATGGAATACTAAAACTATCACAAATTTTATAACACTACAAATTAAGGTGTCAATGATTGTGCCCGATGGATTTTAACAATATAATAAATGATGTCATATTAGTTTGTAAAGATTATGTACTAAAATTTGTAATATTTCTAGCATCACTATTTGAAAATATGTCATTTTTCAATTTATTACATAAATATTTTAAACTTGATCAATATGGTTGATTGTTGGAACCTTTTCATTTACTCCCAAGCAATTCATGAAAATCATATTTAAGAAACACCCATCAGGCAACATTCAAAGAGTTGCAAACTTTCATACCTAAAAGAGTGGCAAACTTCCACGATCTGTTGGTTTGAACTTTGAACTTGAACAAAATTGAAAGTGAAACAGGCCCAACAACATTACACGAGGCACCCCATATAAGCTAAAATACTTAATCAAGTGCAGAGTATGACGGAGGGCTAAGAAGTTCATATTTTGTAGGCATTCGTCGTAACACTTTGATGGATGGAACACAGTTAGTGGACAATAGCTATTGGACCAATAAGGATTGAACGCCCAACTTTCTTATGGGATAACCGAACTAGGCTTCTAAGTTCTAGGGATGAGCAATTGGTGTGATGGAGTCGAGACTTTTGAGCCCAATTAATCGACCAATTCTTCAGACTCCCTTGATGAAGCAACAAAACTTGCTACTCACCAATTTTTTGTGTATCTAAGATCATTTTGAAGACGCTTCTTACTGGCAATAGCGTTGGCTTCCAATCCGATGATCCAAACACTAGGAACACCTAAAACTAAAAGGCTAAAACTTATTACACGCGTGATGTGTGTAACAAACAGTGCTCGATCTAAAAACCAATTAGCTATACGGCTATGCCTATGTCACAATGTGTAATAGCATTACAAAAAGGTCGGACTTACCCAGTTACCCAGTTACCCTATGAAATCAAGCAATTATTTATTTATTATTATTCAATAGTTTTTTTTATATAATATTTCAATCTTATAAGAACAAAAAATATTACCAGTTAAACTAACTTGAATCCATTTTTATTATTCAATAGTTATGAAGGAGGGATTTAAACTTTAATGTCTCCTTAGAAAATACTAAGAAGTATCAATTTTTTTTTTTTTTTTTTGGTATCAATTGAATTGCAAACTTTTGGAAAATCAAGCAAATTATGTAAACTATTATGTCATGAACATGCAATTACATACCTGTCATAGCCTTAATTTGATTCCCTTCCGCCCCCCCCCCCCCCCCCCGGGCGGGGGTCCCTCCCCAAAAAAAGTCTACTTGAAACATTCGAAGCCAATGTCAAACAAGTGGGTCACCTATATACCAATCTATATCTATATATTACTAAAAGCTGAAGCATAGCATTTAATGCTGCTGCTTTCATGTTGCGCCACATCAGCTGCCACGTCATTTTTAAAATATATATATAATTTGTCCTACAATTTTAAAATGATTTTTACAATTTTCAGCCTTATGAATACAATCCACTACTTATTTATTTACTTCAACTATCACCTTATAATAAATCCAGCCCACTACTTATTTATTTACTTCCACTATCACCATATAATAAATCTGTATAATTAATCTAGCCCACCTCTTATTTATTTAGTTTCACTATCAAGTCCAATCCAAAACCTTTTCAGTTCAGATTTAGGGTTTTATGTGAGCCTTTTCAGTTTAAAGGAAAAATAAAATAAAATAAAAGTTGAAGCCTTTCAAGCTTTAGGTTTTTTTTTTTTTTTTTTTTTTTTCAATTTTCCTATAATTGTTTTTAACATTCTTTTTTAATATTTACATTTCTCCAACCTTTCTCTCTCCCTTACCATTTCATCTCCCCACTACTTCTTCAATCTTTCTCCCACCCTTACCTTTTCATCTCCCCACTACCGTCTACATTAATATCATTCTTCCTTTTTCCCTTCATCTTCCTTTATTTTTATCTCTTCTTATTCACACCATCTTACTATAAATTTGTCACTATTTATTCTATTCTATGCATAGTTTTTCCTCACAAAAAAAAAAGGTACTCTCTCTCTCTCTCTCTCTCTCAATTTTTTGGTGGATTTTTTTATTTTTATTGCATCTCTACTTTAGGTTGATAATTTTTTATATTCTTTAAAATTCTATTTTGGGTTAATGCGATTTAGTTTTGTTTTTTAAATTTTTGTTGTTGTTTATTTTATTTTTTATTCTCTTTGATTGTTAAATGTTATCCTATTGCGATCTAAAGAATTAAATATAGCGTATAAAAATATAATATTATTCTATTACATAGCATGATTTGGATAATTTGGTATTTATTTTGTTACATAACATGATTTTTTATAGTGCTCAATTAGGATATTAAACTATGAGACTCTACTAATTTTTGTTTATTTTCTAATCCTTTGTAGTGGACAAAGTACTTTTAATAGTTGTATTAGAAGTACTCTATAATGCCATTCACTTAAAAAAAAGCAAAGGTTAGCCAAACGAAAATA
The DNA here is from genome assembly GCF_002906115.3 of Quercus suber. NCBI lineage: Eukaryota > Viridiplantae > Streptophyta > Magnoliopsida > Fagales > Fagaceae > Quercus > Quercus suber. Next base: position 535,373 of record NW_027069768.1, on the reverse strand, counting down.
ATTGTATATGTGACAAATTGCAAAAGTTAAAATTTGTATATATACAATAATTGTTTATTTGATAATATGTTTTGGGTGGCCGAAATTATAATTTCTAAAAAGAAAATAACCTTAATAGATTATTAAAAACAAAATTTTATCATAATATTGGTTCAATTAATCATTGTTAAGTTTTATTAATTTTTTTTAGTTTACATTTTTTTGGTGTTTTAGATTGTTCCTATGTTACATATATGATTGTTACTATGATAAATAAAAATATAATTACGAAATGCATTACTCATTATTAGATTAGTTTAAATTGTAAAAAAAAAAAAATTAATAAAACCACCATAAAAATAATTATCACGCGCAACGCGCGGGTCCACGACTAGTATTATTAATAACAGAATTCTCTATTTGGGTTTCAATATTTTACGTATTAAAATATTCTAAAAAATTCTTTTACTCTCTAAAATACCCATGTCTTTTAGTTAAATAATTTTAAATTTAAAAACTTAAACTGGTTAAAAGAGTAATTTATCATTTTTTTTAAAGTTTCAAAGTTTTAGGCTTTCAAACTTTTATCAATTCTTACGTAGAGAAATATCTTAAAAATTTGGACACTATTTCTATCTAACTTTTAAACATTATTTCCCTAAATCTAAAATAAAAAATAAAAAAGACCCGAGCGCAAAGCGATGAGTGTAGTTATCTAATAAAGATAAGAAAGTATACATTTCCTCCTAAAACACGTATCTTTCCTCCCAACCAAAAATCATTATCATTGCTTTTGGACAAAGTATTTGCTAATTAAGATAAGAAAAATAGGTGGTTATGGAGGGCTTGTTTTTGGCCTAACTTCTCATTCTCCACTCGCTTACTTCTCCTAGATATTCAGAAGAGCATCAGAGGAAAAAATCCAGACAACACCAACACATCCCACCTAAAAAAAAAAAAAAAAAAAAAAAAACAACCAAAACAATAATCATGGCAAGCAGAGGTGGTCCGAATCCGAATGGAGGGTGGGACTTTCGAAGTGGAGGCGTTATCTCTCCTGCTGGAAATTGGAACTACAATTGGGGGACTGATTCAGGCTCTGGTGGCACCACTTTTGGCTTTGGTTCTAGTGCAAGCTCTAGTCCTAATGGTGGTGGGTTTGGGTTTGGGTGGGGTAGCTCTACTTCAATTGGAGCTAGCAGGTTTGGGTTTGGTGCTGGCAGTGGTGGTGTTAATGGTGCTGCTAGTGCCAATTTTAACAGTGGATTCAGATTTGGATTTGGATTTGGATTTGGTGGAAGTATTAGGTATCCAACAGACCAAGTCAGGTCTAATGGGGTTCGTGACACTAACGTTTACAACGGGAACAATCATGCTGCCAATGGCAATGGAGCCGCTGGGAGCCGGTAGATATTAGGGGTGATTGTAGGTAAATTGTATTGGTATCATCATATATCATATAATAATGTCAATGTCATACTGTAATGTAAATGTAATTTTTCTGATTTGAATTGAAGCATGAATGTGATGTTAATTAAAAAAAGAAAGATGCGTATGGAATATGCCAATATGGAGTGGATGCCACTAGTTTTAGTCCACAAGACTTAATAAATTAATAATTAGCTAAGGTTAATGTGCATCAATTGTTCTGAGTACTTTAACTAAGTGTGATTTTCGTAGTCATTAGTGTTTTTTTTTTTTTTTTTTTTTTTTTTTTTTTTGAACTGGAAAATTCTACAACAAACTTGCAAATAGAGGCTAAATTGAAAATAAATGAAGGATAAAATTTAGCTGATTGTAGCCTTAGGCTACAATCTTATTCAATATCTTTTTATTGGTGGTGAATTTTGACAAATTCACCATTAAATTACATGTTCTTCTTATATTCTTCATGCTTGCAAAATTTCTAGAAAATTAAAGATCAATAGCTATGTTATTAATAAATTGTTTAAATTACAAGTTTTTGTAGTTTAAAATTATGTATAAAATATAAGCTTATAAATCATATAGTAAATAATATATGATTGACACAAAATTTAACATGCGTATTAAGAGTGTAAAGAACATGTAATTCAACAGTTAAATTTTCAAAATATATAAGGTATATTTATTTTATTGAGTAAGGTTGTAGTCTTAGACTACAACAAATTTTCTAGCTAAACTTTGTTCATAAATAAATAAGTTCTTTCTCACTTGGAAAGTTCCATAAACCAGAATTCTTGCTTACTGTTTTGCAAGAAAACGATTGCAAATTTATCAAATCAACAGTAAAATAACTAGAAAAAAAAGGTTTCTAATCTAACTAATTAAGCAATTGAGTTCACAGTGGAACTGAATTAAACTAATTACATAATTAACTGCTGGTAAAACTGGTTTTGCATCTCATGCAAAACCCACAGTAGAAGCAACATAAAGATCTACTTCATTCATGTGAAATAACATGGAATATCTAGAGCTTTAGAAACAAAGTATAGAAAGGTATGCCTTAATACAGTGAAATTCAAAACAAAAGAAGATCGAACTTGGGAAAAGCTTCAATCTTCACTCCAATTCCACTTGTGCCCAAGATGTGTCGTCTCTCAATCAATTATGTATGCACTTGTTCAAGGGAGAATGTATTTTGAGAAAACTGTATTGTTCTCTTTTAATCGTACATACGTTTTTAACTGTCAAAAGCAGTTACTTCATTTAATAACTTTTATTAAATGAACAACTAATTATCTAATTGGACTAACCTTTTGGGCCAACCCAATTGGATTTTAGTGTGTGGCTTGGGATGGGACCAAAGGGACAAATAAAACTCTTAACTCCAATGGACTTTGGGCTTATCTGTTAACTCTTAATAAGCCCAAAGTTACCATTAATTATATTTAATTCCACTATATAAATATAACTGCACCCTAGGCTTTATTAATAAAATTAAATCTCAAGACTTTATTATCTAAACAATTAACCCTTTCATGAAAATATTCGTAGTAATACAAAGTTATAATATATAACTACCTCTTTAAAAATTACTACCTCTTGATCATTGAGTACCCAGTTTAATCTTTTAAGTTATTCATATATATATTTATGAAATCAAATTTCATAAAATATAAAGTTTAGTAACTCTTTACTAAAGTGGTTAGACCTACATGTGGCTACCCAAGAGAATATTTTATATCTCTACAAAGAGACAATGAATTCCATCTTGAGAATATGTGTTCCTTTAGCTCTACAATTGGCTATCCGACATACTGAGGTTTTGATCGTTGAATTAGATCTCACTCCTGATATATCAAAACAACCTACATTTTATGATCGGGTTCACTATCCTCCCAGGATTGAGAGTTTATGTAAATTAAAGTCGTGAGATTTGTTATTTAGTTGGCAGTCGTTAATAGAATAATTAATCTCACAGTGGTCCAGTTTAATATGTTTTATACACTTAAGACACATCAACATATCAACTAGAAGTCTCCATTTCCATGATCAAGACAAACTATCTTAGTTGACAGTTATAGTCTTCACAGATGAAATGTCCAATTTCATCACCGACTACGAACTAAGGTTTTAAATTTACAAAGAACTTGTGATTTATATCTTCTATGATTAAATTACATAAATCACATACTATGCATCTCAAGGACTATATGATAATTTTCAAATATTCATGTTACCATTATTTTAGATAATAAAACAACTTTATTATTTACAACATAATGTCATACACAATATCGTACAATAGGATTTTAGGGCACTAATCCTAACAATCTCCCACTTGCCCTTAAAGACTATTGCGTACCAATCTAACTCTCATTCCCTCCAAGTGTGACTCAAAGATCCTCTAGGGTAAGGCTTCAACAAAGAGATCTGCCAAATTATTTGCACCATCAATCTTTGCTACTACCACAACTCCTCGAGTCACAATGTGTCGAATAATATGATACTTTCTTTCTATGTGCATTCCTTTCTTGTGATTCCTTGGATCCTTGGATTGTGCAACTCTCCACTATTTTCACCCAAAAAAAAATGTGATTAAAACTTGTTCCATTCTCATAACACCAAGATCAGAAAGGAATTTCATAAGCCAAACAACTTCCTTTGCTGCTTCACAAGTAGCAACATATTCAACTTCCATGGTGGAGTCAGTAATACAAGATTGTTTAACACTCCTTTAACTAATGGCTCCACCTCCCAAGGTGAACACATAACTTGAGATGGACTTTCTAAAATCAAGATCTAACTGAAAATCAAAATCTATGTAACCAATAGGTATTAAATCCTCACAATGGAAAACAAGCATATAGTTCTTTGTTCTCCTTAGATACTTGAGAATATGCTTTACAGTCTCCCAATGTTTTGGTCTTGGATTTGATTGATATCGGTTAACCATGCGAACTAAATAACAAATGTCTGGCCTAGTACATAGCATGGCATACATGAGACTTCCCACTGCTAAAGCATAGGAAATTTGTCTCATCATCTTTTCCTCTTCAGAAGTCTTAGGCCTTTGGTCATCAGACAAAGGAACTCCATACCTGAAAGGAAGTAATCCCTTCTTAGAGTTTTGCATGCTAAACCTTGCTAGAATCTTATTTATATATCCAGCTTGAGATAAGCCTAATATCTTATTCTTTCGATCTTGCCAAAGCTTGATCCCTATGATATAGCTTGCTTCACCCAAGTCCTTCATATCAAATTGGCTTGACAACCAAATCTTGACCGATGACATTATGCCTACATCATTCCAAATGAGAGGATGCCATCAGCATAAAGCACTAGGAAAATTACTACTTTATCTTGATGTCTCTTGCACACACATGCTTCATCAAGATTTTGTTCAAAACCAAATGATTTGATTACTTGATCAAACCTAATAATTCATGACTTAGATGCTTGCTTAAGTCCATAAATGGACATTTTCAATTTGCATACCATATGCTCTTGGTTCTTTGTTATGAATCCTTCTGGTTGCTTCATATAAATTTCTTCTTCAAGATTGCCATTTAGAAAAGCAGTCTTGACATTCATTTGCCAAATTTCATAATTAAAATGAACAACAATGGATAAGAGAATTCTGATAAATTTAAGCATGGCTACTAGCGAAAAAGTTTCTTCATAATCACTGCCTTCTTTTTGTGTATACCATTTCGCCACTAGTCTTGCCTTAAAGGTTTCAACCTTTCCATCTACCCCTCTCTTCCTGTTGTAGACCCATTTGCAACCAATAGGTTTAATGCCATTAGGTGCCTCTACAAGATCACAAACTTGATTGGAATACATAAAATCCAATTCATATTTCATAGCTTCGACCTAATGATGTGTATCTATATCTTTTATTGCCTCTTCATAAGTGTAAGGATTAGATTCAGGCCTTTTTGAGATAGCTTCAAAAGTTTCTCCCAGAAGTGTAAATCTTATAGGTGCCCTAATACTCCTTCCACTACGACGAGGTTCTAGTGTACTAGTCATCTCATGAGTAGTATCTTGTGGTGAATCTAATACAACCACATCATCCCTAGTTTCATCCATTGATTGATCAATTATAGGTTCATTCATTTCAGTCAAGACAAGTCTACTTCTAGGAGTAAAATTATTCATATAGTCATTTTCCAAAAATTTGGCATTGGTACTAACGAACACTTTGTTATCATTATGACAATAGAATAAATAACCCCTAGTTCCTTTTGGATAACCTACAAATAACACACTTCTGATTTTGGTTCCAATTTATCAGGCTTCCCTTTCAGCATATGTGCTGGACAACCCCAAATGTGGAGGTATCTCATACTAGGCTTACACCCACTCCACAATTCCATGGGTGTTTTGGGAACAGATTTTGATGGAACTAAATTTAAAAGGTGCATTGTTGTTCCTAAGCCCAAAAAGAAATAGGGAAAGTTGAATAACTCATCATAGACCTTACCATTTCTAAAAGAGTCATATTCCTTCTTTCTGCCACACCATTTTGTTACGGAGTTGCAAATGTAGTCAACTGAGATATAATCCCATTTTTAGTTAAGTAGTCCTTGAAATCCCCAAGAAGGTATTCACCACCACGATCAGATCGAATGACCTTTATGTGTTTACCTAATTGATTTTCCACTTCAGCCTTAAACTCTTTGAACTTTTCAAAAGTTTCAGACTTCTGTTTCGTTAGGTACACATAACCAAATCTAAAGTAATCATCTGTAAAAGTAATGAAATACTCATATCCTCTTTTTGCTTGGGTTGACATAGGACCACATACATCTGAATGTACTAGCTCTAGCAGTTCATTGGCTCTATGCCCTTTTGCATTGAAATGTCTTTTTGTCATTTTACCTTCCAAACAAGATTCACAAACTGTGAATTCATCAAAATCCAATTTTTCTATAAAACCATCTTTCACAAGTCTTTGAATCCTATTTGGATTAATATGACCTAAACGCAAATGCTAAAGATATGCATCACTAGTAGAAGGAAACTTTCTCTTTAATGATTTTACATGTGAATTACCATCTAATTCAGAATTGTAAAATTCATGCTTATCAGGGGTTAAAATATAAAGACCATCAACAATATTGCCAGAACAAATAAACACTTTATCCTTCTTAATTACAACATTGTCTTTTAAGATAACACAATATCCATGTCTACCTAAATAAGTTGTAGAAATCAAATTCCTACAAACATTAGGTACATATAAACAGTCTTCTAATATTAAAACCTTAGAACCAAAACACAAATTAAACACCCCAAATGCTACAACTAGAATTTTGCTCCCATCAGCCAAAGTAAAAAACATTTCCCCTTCATTCAGCCTTCTGGTCTCTTGAAACCCCTGCAAAACATTGCAAATATGATTAGTACATCCTGAATTCACACCAGGAATCTGTGGGATTTTGTACCAAACAAATTTCAAGAAGGAATGATCTTGTCATACCTTTGTAGTAGCTAAGAATGTTGGACAGTTCCTCTTCCAGTGACCTTTCTCACCACAATGGAAACATTTTCCTTTGGTGTAGTCCTTTGCTTTCTTCTTTCCCTTATTGGCAACTCTTAAGGCAACTTGCTTACCTTCTTGTTTGGTGAAATTCTTCTTCTTCCAACCACCCTTGCCTTTCGATTTAGGCTTAGAAGAAGATGTTTCAGCCATATTAGTATCAACACTAGCTTTCACAAGGATGCCTTCCGCTACCACCAATTCATTCATCAATTCAGACAAAGCATAAATCTTTTTGTTCATATTATAATTAAGTCTAAATTCTTTGAATGGCTCTAGCAGGTATTGGAGTATCATATCCACTTGGGATTCTCCATCAATCAACACCTAAAACCTCTAGTGTATGTAGATAAGAGATCATTTTAAGGCAATGTTCTTAACTTGAGTCCCTTAAGCCATCTTGGTATTTAGATGAAGCCTCATAGTGTCTTGCCTAGCAGAATGGCCTTGCTCACCAAACATCTCGTTCAAACTAAACATAATGTCTAAAGCTAGTTCCACATCCTACATTTGATGCTGTAGAACATTTAAAATAGATGCTAGGATATAGCACTTAGCCATCTCATTAGATTTCCGCCAACGATCATATTGCTGCCTCTCATCAGAAGGAGCATCTAATGTAGCAAAGTCTAGACATGGTTCACTAAGCACAAATTTGTGCTCTTTAGCAATAAGAACAATGTCCAAATTCCTTTTCCAGTCAACATAGTTAGGTCCAGTCATGATTAAATCTGAAAGATGCCATGATTAAATCTGAAAATAATAAAAATGAATACAATAAGTAAACAGGATATTATCAATTTAGCATATAAGCACATAGTATGGAACCTTAACAAAACCATAATATAAGAATATGCAACAACAACCCAATCCCATATTTAAAATTCCTTGGTAGCAAGTAAATAATAAATATTATGATTAATTAAGAACTATTCTCATTACTAGTGCTATCTTGATAACTCTTACCAAACATTAATAATATGTCGTTTTCCCTTTAGTCTCTAAGTAATAATGACATAGCTTCATAGGGAGGCTAACATTAAGCTTAGTCTAGTGTACACCATTGTCTAGACTTTATGTGAGTCACCAAGTAACTCCACGATAGCGTGATCGTTCTCAATGTAAAAACACACATCATCCATCATTAAGAAGTTTAATTTGTAGTACCATGAATTAAACACCCTCTGTAGGAGCAAAGCATATACGCCAAGGTGAGGTGCAAATTCAACCCTTGAATCTTTCTCCCACTAAAAATTTTAAAAGAAAGGTTTTTATTTAGAAATCATGTGTAATCTTATCACACCTGGCCTTGCACTTTATCAATGTTTTAACACTTGATCAACACTAATTTGCATGATCAAAAACACAATCCCTAAAATAATAATTAAGTGGGATTGAGTTCAAAACTTAATTTCACAGATACTATAGTCATAAAGTTACAATTCGGCATCCTTCTAAAATAACATCACAGCATCCATATCAGTTATACTTGTCAATGCCGAAAAACATTAACTAATATACCTGCAAAGTAATAGTTGAATAGCTTATGTAATTTGCATGTGTATGAATCCATATATATAATAATATATTAAAGGATTCCAAGAATACAAAAAACACGACACAACAAATTCTAATATTAGCAATATACGTTCATGTGTATGAATCCATATATATAATAATATATCAAAGGATTCCAAGAATACAATAAGCACGACACATCAAATTCTAATATTATCTATATATCCAGATATGTGTTCATTGCTAATAAAAAGACTATCAAGATACGGCACCATAACTAAGAGACATGATCTGGGCTTCATGGAATAACACGAACCAATATATATATATATAAAACATGGCATATATTAATCAATGCACACAGGGTTTATTGCACAATAAATCTAAAACAATATTATACAGAAAAATTACTGCAGAATTTTGAAACACCAAGAAAACAATTTTCTTTGATTCTAAAACTCAATCATGTGTTATACATGCATGATATTGATGTTTGCTCTGATACAAATTCTTGGAAAAACTGGTTTTGCATCTCATACAAAACCCACCACGAAAGCAACAGAAGGATCTACTTCATTCATATGAGATAATATGGAATATCTAGAGTTTTAGAAACAAAGTATAGAAAGGCGTACCTTGATGTAGGGAAATTCAAAACAAAAGAAGATCAAACTTGGGAAGACCTTCAATCTTCACCCCAATTCCACTTGTGCCCAAGATGTGTGGTCACTTAATCAGTTATGTACGTACTTGTTCAAAAGAGAATGTATTTTGAGAAAACTATACTATTCTCTTTTAATCGTACGTATGTTTTTAACTGTCAAAAACAGTTACTTTATTTAATAACTCTTAGGGCAAATTACAACTTACCCACCCATGGTTTGGCCAAAATTTAAATTGTTTACTTGTAGTTTGAAATTTGACACTTTACCCACCCGAGGTTAGCTTAGTTAAAGTTTTGTAACCCACTTCTGTTAAAAACATGGCTAAATATGCAATTTTACTCCACTTTTATGTTTCTCTCCTCCAAAATATATATATATATATATATAGACAAGATTAAATAAGTTCAAAAAGAATCCAACGGAACACTTGTATTATGAGATTTCAAACCCCAAGTAGGTAATTTAAATTTCAGTCAAACCTCAGGTAGGTAAAATGTCAAATTAACCACAAGTAGGCAATTTAAATTTTGGTCAAATCACAAGTAGGTAAGTTGTAATTTACCTTAACTCTTATTAAATAAACCACTGATTATTTAATTGGGCTAGCCCAATTTAGTGTATGGCTTGGGATATGACCAAAGGGACATATAAAACTCTAGCTCCAATGGGCATTGGGTTTATTTGCAACTCTTGACAAGCCCAAAATTACCATTAATTATATTTAATACCATTATATAAATATAATTGCTTTCTAGGCTTTACTAAAAAAATTAAATCCTAAGACTTTATTATCTAAATAATTAACACCTTCATGAAAATATTTGTAGTAATACAGAATTATAATGTAACTGCCACTTTGAAAATTACTAACTCTTGATCATTAAAGACTCAGTTTAATCTTTTAAGTTATTCATATATATTTATGAAATCAAATTTCATAAAATATAAAGTTTAGTAATTCTTTACTAAAGTGGTTAGGTCTAACACTCTAAATAACCAAACTCATTAAACATAAATCTTAAGGGAATATTTTATATCTCTACAAAGAGACTATGAATTTCATCTTGAGAATATGTATTCCTTTAGCACTACATGTAGCTGCCCAACATATTGAGGTTTTAACTATTGAATTAGATCTTACTCTTGATATATCAAAGCAACCTACATTTCATGATCGGGTTCACTATCCTCTCAAGATTGAGAGTTTATGTAAATTAAAGTCATGAGATTTATTATTTAGTTGGCAGTTGTTAATAGAATAATTAATCTCATTGCGGTCCAATTTAATATGTCTTATACACTTAAGACACATTAACATATCAACTAGAAGTCTCTACTTCCATGATCAAGACAAACCATCTTAGTTGACACGTTATAATCTTCACAGATGAAATGCCCAATTTCATCACCAACCATGAACTAAGGTTTTGAGTTTACAAAGAACTTGTAATTTATATCTTCTGTGATTAAATCACATACTATGCATCTCAAGGACTATATGATAATGTCCAAATATTCATGTTACCATTATTTTAGATAATAAAACAACTTCATCTATATATATATATATATATAACCGAAACTTTTGAAGCTCTCACAATTTTCCACGTCAGCAATTATTTTTTTTATAAATAAAAATAAATTATTTTATTAAGTTTTTTACTTGCTAACCCAACTGACTACCCTCACTCGATAAACTCCCTCTCCTTCTTTGCCTCTTTCGTTCTCTCTGCCCCTCTCAATTCTTAAACCCCTAAACTATAGTCCACGGGCGCCAGCCTCCTACTCCTTTAGTGGCTGAAGGTTTTTGATCTTGAGACTTTACCATCAAACCAGATTCTCTCCGCAAACATTACCGATAAGTTTTTTATTTTGTTCTATAATTTTAGCTGTTAAATATGATTTAGGGTTTTGTTTTTGGTTCTTTTCCTCTTTCATTCTCTCTGCCTTTCTTAATTCTCAAACCCCTAAACTATAGTCCACGGGCGCTAGCCTCCCACTCCTTTAGTGGCAGAAAGTTTTTGATTTTAAGACTTTACCATCAGACCAGATTCTCTCTGCACACATTCCTGGTAAGTTTTTTTTTTTTTTTTTTGTTCTATAATTTGCATTGTTAAATAAGATTTAGGGTTCCATTTTTGGTTGTTAAATATGATTTAGGATTTTGTTTGGGAGTGTTTCTTTCGAATGATTAGCTTAGATTGATGGGTTTGGAGCACGTAGTGGGTTTTATTAATTTCAATTATTGGCCTCAAGAAAATCCATCTAGGATTTTAGATTGAATTTGTATATATGTAGATTGAAAATTGCATCAAGTTTGTGAGTTCAGGGGTTACTTAGTGGAAAAGTGATTATTTTTAAAGTATGAAAGTAACCACTGTGTTGGATTTGATTATCTGAATATCTTATATGGGTTTGACTCTTTGGATTGATAACATACTAGGGTCAATTTTAGTTTTATGTTTTATGGATAAGATTTATTTGGGCTATTACTGGATGTTTTACTTAACCATGAATTCCAATTGAGCTTTTGGCTATAGGAATGAAGCTAGAATCTGTTGCTGAATTGAGTGAGCCTAACTACCTTCATTGCATAATCCAATTCTCCCTACTTTATTAGTTCCATGTTACAATTCAAATCCAAAATAACTTGAAAATATTTAGAAGCCTATAATTGAACCTATTGAACTCAAATAATACCATATTCTCTCTGATTCATCAATTCAGAACCAAAAAAGAAAAAAAAAATAGAGAAAAAATAATGGATTTGTCGCAATTTGAGCTATTTTATGCTTTAGAGATTATATATGTCTTTACTTCAAACATAGTGAAATAATGGATTTGATAAAAAATTTAATAAGGTGATTTGCTTTATGTTGAAAATGCGCAATTCTATGTTAAGTATAGTTTTTCTTATGTTCTTTATATTTTCCCTATTTACATGTATTGTGGGTTGCTTCCAACAATTTTACTTTCTGATTGTAAATCATTAGAAAGCAAAATAATTGTGTTTCATTTATTTTCTATTTTGTGTATTTTATTCACATATTTCAATTAGGTAGTCAAAAGTAATTTGGCCGGTAAAAAGTATTGTTCTTTAGTGCCAAATGTTTGTTTGAATTGGAAGCCTTAAGGAACAATTTTCATGAACAAGGAACCCTCATTTGTTTGGTATATTTTATGTTTAGCTGGCCTTTGGTGTTACTATCAGTTACATATGGCTTGGTATTAATGAAAGATTATTTCAAGGCAAAGTAAGTGGGATTTCTGTACTGCTATTTATCTCTGAGTTGAGGACTTCTTTCATTGTAATTTTGGATGGTTCTTGCTTCATGTTGAACAAAATTTCTTGAATTTGCTACAAACCTTGATGGGTATTGCTTAATGAAAAGTTATTTGTCTCGTATATGTGGTCAACTGCAACTATTACGGCCATTGCTCTTGCACATGGAGAGGTAAGTCCATATGACTTCAATTTTTTTTTTTTTTCATCTATCTTTTATAGCAAGATTAGCAATTTGACACTGGCCCAAAAAACATTGAAATAAATATGACTCTAGGCTTACTTTGTCTTGAAGATTTTCATTTTTTTTTAAATGTATATGATATATGTTCACATTAATGATTTTTTTATATAGCGGATAATATGTTTGTGTCTTTTTAAGAAATTTCAATGAGTAATATAATATTTTTTTATAAATCCATTCCTATTTAAGAATTATAGGAGCATAGGTATAGTGATGATCTTGTTTTTGTTTCAAATGGTAGTTCGTTTAAGCTTGAACATTTTTTTATAGGGACTAAGGCTTCACAATGTTGAAATTGTCAATTTGAAAGAAGCAGACAAGAAGAATTTATTAATTCATAAGAAGCTATATTTGGTTTTTGATTTAGATCATACACTGCTAAATTTTATTGAGCTTATAGATATGACATCAAAATAAGATATTTAAAGAAACAAATAGATTATTTGTAAGGTACTACTGTTACCTTTATATTTTATTACTTTGGTAGTGTGCTTAGCATTTTGTATATCATTTTTTTCATGTATCATGGTGACATTGCTTCTTTTTTTTGCTTTTGTAACATTGTCATTTTGTAGAACTTTTAGAAGTCAATATGAATGATTATCGTTAGGTTCTAAATCAATAGTTCTGAATCCGTTGATAGTCTATCATCCTAATATGATGCCACTCAATTTATTTTGTAGTTTAGACTTTAGAGATCATTCATGATAAAAATAAAAATAAAAATAAATAAATAAAACTTTCTAATGATGACTGAGATTATGCTTTGACAAGTCTCCAATTATTTGAAGTATGTATAGTTTCATTCTCAAAGGTTCTTGCTTCATCATATTGAACTCGACCTATTTGTGTTTTGAAATTAACTTGAACTCTTTTTAAAAGCTTGGTTTTGTATCTACTCTATGTGAAACACTATAAAGAAGTAAACTTTGACTTTTTAGCTTTAAATTATAGTTTTTAACTTCTGTAGTCAAACTAAGAAGGGTGAAGGAAAATTTTTCTTAAAAAAAAAGGAAAAAGGTTTATGGATTTTATGAGATGTATACGTGTTGATTGTGATGTTTATGTTGTAGAATGATGAAAAGAACTGAGAAGGAAAAAATGACTTTGTTTAGGATCCACTTGAAATAGGGCAGAAGCCTAAAGGTTGGTTCTAATGTTGCTACACTTGGATGATTCAAAAGCTACGTAGACATGTGCTTATACATATATGTGATGTTTTGTTTGGCAAAATTTACATTTTTGAGGTTCTTCAATAAATGATTTTTTTTTTTTTTTTGAGTTATGTGGATATGTGTAATTGTTATTTATCTTAATTCTTACCTATCAAAAACATATCATCTATCCTAATACTGGAATATCAAGATGAAGGATTTGCACTTGATCCATTAAGACCAAATTCGAACATGCAAGTGATTTTGCTACTAATAAAAAGCTAGATAGTTTGTAACATGCAATTGATTCTTTTACCCAATTTTGTAGTCTAATTTGCAAATGATTCTAATTGTTTTTTTTTTTTTTTTTTTTTTTTTTTTTTTTTTTTGAGAATGACAAATGATTCTAATTGTAAAGCTTGACAATTTGTAATTTGCTTTGGATCCAATATATATATATATATATTGAGTTTATCTTGTTTTTAGCAGCTTTCCTGTGTATCACATGGATTAGCGACTAGTTATTTATAATATAATGTTATACATAATATCATACACAGCATCGTACAATACGATTTTAGGGCTAACATTAACTACTAACTATTTTTCATCTTTGGGCTTTCATATGATATGCTAAACTAGCGATATATATTGAGTCCAGAATTTCCAGGCTTCCAAGGTAAGCCCATTTTCCATTCCCAATCAAAGAGATTTGGCCCATTAGCAGTTCAAAAAACTTAAAAAATAAAACTAAAATTGGTATCTGTCTGTGTCTGCGTCTTTGACTGTAATCTGTATGACTGTATCCAGTTCCAGTGTTATAGCAAAACCTGAGTCTCCTTTATACTTTATAGCTGAATCAAATACTATAATGTTTGGTTTACGTGGTGCAGTAGGAACAGTTTCTGATATTGGTCTTCGACTTCGTCAATGTTTGGTTTACGATTATGGTTTTGAATGTTATGTTGGTGTCTCCTTTGTGCAGTTTCATGGTTTACATCTGCAATGCATTAATATCGGAGGAGGAGGGAGAGAGATTCCAGACAACAAGCGTCTGAAGACTGCTCTTCAGCACATTCATGGAATTGGCCGCTCCCTAGCGTGCCAAATTCTTAGCAGGCTAAACATTGAGAACAATCTTGTTAGGGACTTAACAGGAAGAGAACTATATGGTCCAAAATTCCAGTCTCTGGGGTGTTTGAACCTTGGCAAAATAGGATCTAGGCTAGTGCTAATGTAATTGATGAAGCAAAATTAACTCAATTTTGAACTAGTTGGGGGTTACATGAAGTTTATTTAGATTTGATAGTAAACAAGTTTATTGTACAACAAAAGAAGGATTTGGTTTACACTTGCTCTAATTACAAATGCTAGAATATCAAGCAATTGAAGTTTAAAATTTATCATAATATTCACAAAATTTGGTTTTTGGTTTCAGAAGAATCAAGTTAAAAAGGATATTGTTAGATTGAAGGATATTCAGTGCTATAGAGGAATAAGGCATAGTCAGGGATTACCTTGCAGAGGACATCGCACGCACACCAATGCCCGGACCTGGAAGGGTAAGGCAGTTCCTATTGCAGGAAAGAAGAATGCATAACTATGTTAGATCCTTTCTCTGTTTCTTAGATTCTGGCCGATGAATCAGTTTGGAGTATAAATTTGTTCATTTTCAGTTAAAACTTTTTTTTAAAAAACATTTTGAAGGTCTTTTATTTGTTTCTCTTTCTAAAATCTAATTTCTTTAGGTTTTATGCTGTGCAATTTTTTATGTCCTTGATGAACAATAATTTTTTCAAGTGCATAAATTTGCAGTGCTTTGAAAATAGTTAGCACTCACTAGTTTGGCATGGAAATTTTGTATGTTTGCATAAATGGCATTGGGTTTGAAATTGACAGGGCAACTATGCTTTGAATGGAGATTGTTTTCTCCAAATATTTTCCAGACTCTCTTTAGTGGAAATGAATTCAAGATAATGTAATTAAGATTTTATTTGTACTGTTTGATTTTTTTTATTTGCAAAGTTACTTTTTCTTCTTGTAATTATTCCCTTTTCCAATGGATGTCAGATACTATTATATTGAGATCTATAGTCAGCCTTAAAATTTTAGGACTAAGACTAGGTGGTTGTCATTGTATGGAAGACTCTTATTTTGACTTGACATGAAATTTACCATATGTCCAGTCTGCTACTGATAGGATTATTTAGCAGAGTTAGCTGTGAGCCATTAGGGGATTGCCGTTTTCATTCACGGACATAACTACAACAACCTTGGACATTGCCTCACCTGTTTTTTTGGATTGTTAGCTTCACTTTCATCTTTGCTAGTTCTACTGGGTCTTTCATAGAGTTAAGTACAATAACATCCCGGGAAAGTGTTCATTGGTGCACAAGTAGCCAGCTTTCTAGTCTCTGATAACAGATCAACATTGGTATTGCTGTTGGATAATGATTTTTGCTGTTAAGGAGCTTCAGACAATAAACTACTAGCAGAATTCTACAACATTGGCTGTTATTGGAAATTGACTAGTCTGCCTAGCCTAATGGTTAATTGGCTTAAATCAGGTCCAACCTAAATTTTTCTTATTCTTGGTTAGACAAAAGACTCACTCTGAAACTTGACTAGGACTGTCTTGACGTAGAAACAAAGTTTTCATCCAAATTGAAGGAATTCCCCTTATTTGATGATTTATTTAACCATCCATGTGTATTGTAAGGAAAAAATTCATGAAATTATTCAAATAAATTATGTGATTAGAAGTATCTATAGATGGTCATTTCAACTTGTCATGTATCGGATTGGAGGAAGTAAATTTTGTTCATCCACATATGTATTTAGGCATATGATTCATAAGTCATCTATATAAGTGTCCATGATAGAATGAGGTGATTTTTGATGGATAAGGCACTAAATTTTTACCATGACATTTACATAGCTCATGGATCCTAGTGTTTGGTAATGGGAAAATACAGCCAAAGAAAAGGAAAATCTAAAATTAAAATAACACAGTTTTTTACATGGAATTACCTCTTTTGGATCCTCCTTCATCATCCTTTTGTAGTAGTAGGGAGGGAGGCACTGTAGACATACATTATTTTCTTATTAGAGAAGGACAATGTGTTGATTTCTTATTGCCTATTGCAGAATATGTTGTCTTCTTATACGAGTGTTGCTCGGGAGGATTTGTTGCTTTCTTGACAAACCAGCCTTTTGCCGGAATATGGCCAAAATTCTATTATTTGTAATTGTAAAATGGTCCCTAATGTGCTAACTGAAGTCTCTCACCTGTAGCTGGCATTATCCCCAAGGCTTCTTGTCATGTAGTTGATGGAGTACATGATCAAAGGACTTTTGCCTGGGGCTGAAGGCTGATAGCTTATGACTAATGTTTACATAAGTTTGGCTCATGGCTATATGCTTTCTTCAATGTCTAAAGGTTAATAGCCATGTGCTTTTGAATCCGTACAATAAGTATATAGGTATTAGCCAAAGCCTTGTAGTTTAACTGTCACTATTATTTTGTGTGTTTTCTACTGGCGTGGCTAGGGTTCAAATTCTCTTTTCCCCAATTATAATTGTTGAGATTTGTCACTAATAAACTCAAGAAGAAAATACCTTATCAAATACTTTGTAATACATCTCACCACACTCAAATAGAATATATAAAAGAGCTCTCAATAAAATAAAATAAATTTAACGATACTTATAACATTACACACACTTTGCTATACACCACACACCACACACCATCCTTCTTCTTCTCTTTTTCTTTTTTTTCTTTTTTTCTTTTTTTTGATAGAACCACATACCACCCTTAATTCTTATTTCTCCTACACTTATTTGCTTTCTAGTTATATTACACTAGGATGTTTGATCCATAACTCTAGGAAACCTTATATAACAAACCAATATTACACTAAGGACACAAAAGAAATATGTAAGGGCTTGGGCCTGTTGGACCGAGAATGGCCCACATGACCAAGGCCCAGCACAATAGGGATAGGATTAGTCCACTGAGAAAATGGACAAGAGTCAAAGGATACTGTTCGGGGTAAACTGTATTGTGTGTAAGCCGAGTTGGGCCCAATACTAACTAGTAAGCTAAAGGGAAGTCGGAAAAGGGACAGTCAACTTAAGGTCGATAACTGAGCACTATTTGACGTCTGAAACAAGTTCCAAGAGAATCCTTTGAAGTTGTGAGGATTCCTTGAGATTCTAACAGATGTGGAAATATGTGCGAAGTGGGAAGATGGTAATGATGATAACCTCACTAACAAGAGACCATAAAAAGGGGAAGAGGGTCAATAGAAATGGGGGATTTTGGAAAAGATAGAGAGAGAGGGAGATTAAGAAAAAGAGGAACCCTACTAGAGAGAAAGAGAGGGAAACAGTGGGGATAAAGGGAGGAAGGTTTAGTTTGGATTGTCCAGGTGAAGTTTATAGCTCAATTGGTAGGATTGAGATAAAGCCCACTTATAAATTAATTAGGGCCCAAATACTATTGAAAAAATTGGTATGGAAGAACATCATTACGAGGTTCGGAGCTCCCTGGGCACTAGTATCTAATAATGGGCTTCAGTTTGATAGTAAGATTTTTTGAAAGTACTATGGTAGCCTTGGGATAACCAACAGGTACTCATCACCTGCGTATCCTCAAAGCAGTGGCTAGGCTAAAGCAATAAACAAGACAATCGTTAATGGTTTAAACAAGAGATTGGAGCGTGCAAAGGGAAATTGGGTCGAAGAGCTACCAAACGTTTTATGGGCCTACCGGACAATGCCTAAAAGATCAACAGGTGAAACACCCTTCTCTATGACTTACGGCACCTAGGCGATCATACCGATAGAGGTTGGTTTGTAAGTATGAGGGTTGTCGACTTTACACAAAGCAATAATGATGAGTATATGCTAGGAAATCAGGATGCCCTGGAAGAACATAGAGAAATGGTATCAATTCAGCTTGCTAACTATCAACAAAAGTTGGCTTAAGGATACAACAAGAAGGTGAGGCCTCAAGAGTTCATGGCAGGAGACCTTGTTTTATGGAAGGCTATTGGAAGTATGAAAGATCATAATGCTGGTAAATTGGCACCGAATTAGGAAGGACCTTACCATGTAACTGCGATAGCTGGAGTAGGAGCTTTTTACTTAGAAGACAAGGAGGAAAGACCCCTGCCCCGACCATGGAATGTTTGTAATCTGAAAAAGTACTACCCATGAGTGTAATGTAGAATGTGGGATGTATGCCCCAAAATTGTAAATTAACTTGAACAGTGAAAGTAAAAGGAATTCAATTACTTTGTGTTGTGTAGATTGCAAGTAAAAAGAAAAGCATATACACATATAATTGGCAAAATATTCCTAAGGACAAAAACCTATTTTTGGCCTTACTTTCATCATCGATCAGGTGGAAACCTTGGCAAAATGTTCCTAAGGACAAAAACCTAACTTCGGCCTGACTTTCGTCATCGATCAGATGGAAACCTTAGCAAAATATTCCTAAGGACAGAAACTTGTCTTCAGCCTGACCCTCATCACTGATCAGGTGAAAACCTTAGTAAAATATTCTCAAGGCCAGAAGCCTGTCTTCGGCCTGACCTTCGTCACCTATCGGGTGGAACTTTAACAAGTATGTTTCATAGAATAGAAATCTGGCCCCAGCCTAACCATGGTCACTGACCAAATGAAACCCTTAAATGAATCTTTTATTCAGGAATCATTACCACGAGAAGCATCTCGGTTAGTAGGATTAATTATTCGAATCGATAAGTTCACGAGACAATGGAAAATAAACTGACATAGCGAGAAGCTGGAGATCTTGTAAGCATGATACTGGCCATTTGTACTTAGGATTCGTTTTCTAGTAAGATTACATAATTTAGTTGTGCATTAAAGGGCACCGTGTAAAAAAAAGAATTCGGTTATACAACTTCCCTTTAATTAAAACACAACCATAATAAGAGAAGCAGACTAAATGCTATAAAAAATAATAATAATAAAGTAAGCATGCCAATAAACAGCTTAAATTAGGTAATAATCATTTGGTTCAGAATAAGGCAAATAAAGTTAAATACATAAACAGGGTAACAAATTGTCCAAAAATTAAAAAACCTTAGTCACTTTGTTAAAAAAGGAAAAAATATAATAATAAATAAATAAATAAATAAATAAAACTAAGCAAATTGCTAGGCTAGAAGGTTGGATTATGGGGCTCAACAGAGGCAGTGGTGGAAGCGACAGTAGTCGATAAGGTGACTGAAGCAAGAGTGGACTGAGGGGCGCCTTGTGCCTCGATGGGGGCAACAGTGGTTGGATTTTCCTCATCAAGCACAACCACATAGGCATCAATTTCTTGAGACAACTCCCTTATGCCCGGGCTATCCTCTCCTTCCTCATCCTCGGCATTCCCCAATTGCTCTTCCACTTAAGCTTTAATGGGCGGGTCATTAGGTAAGGGGATTTGACTGGCATCTCTGAAGGTGGAACCCTTGGGTACACCGACTGCACAGAGTACTGCCATCCCACGAACCCAAATTTTCGTGCTTGGAAGACAACTGCACCATCTAAGTTTTCCACATCCTTAAACCCCATGTTGTAAAAAACTTGCTCATAGTTTTTCATTGTCTCCTTAAGATCAACAAGTTCTTTGTCCTGGGTTGAGACGATGCTAGAAACCTCAGAAAATTTTACTTCGGTCTCGTTAAGCTTCCCCTACAGTTCCTCGGCCCTTTTCTCAGCCAGTTCCCAAGCTGTCTCCGTCGTGATAGCTTGACGTTGAACTGAGCTTAACTCCAGGATCTTTTTGTTCAGATTGGCCTCAACCACTTGCTTCAAGGCTTTTTTTTTCTTTGTCAGCCTCCTTCATGATACCCTTAAACCAACCCTCCACCACGTGAGTCAGTTAGGCGGCCTGGAACAATGGCAAAGATAATAAGGAAAGGGTTGGCGTGATCCGAGTGTTAACACTTAGAAAAATTGAAATCAGGTTGAAAGAAGCCAAGATTTTATAACGAAGACTAAATGGGTAACAAATGCATTTACAGCTTTATGATGATGTCCTCATCCCGACAATTCGCATAGTGGTTCATGTCAGCTGGAAGTAACAAAGTCTGGCTGAGGCTGTCAGAGATTTGCTCACTAAGACCATTCCGCTAGGTCTGAACGGAGGAGTCGACGGGAAGAACTTTATCTCCCAGCTAAAAGGTGCACTCCCATCTGGAAGAGGATGTAGAAGTGGAAGCCACATGGGACCTAATCCCCATCGCTTGACCGGCTGGACCTACCCCTTGAGTGGCCTCCTCGGATTAGGGGATCGGGGTGGTCACGGCGGAGTTTGGTGGGGGCTGATTGGTCATAAGGGGACCGGATTCATGTAAGGGGTCCTCGGCTACCTTCTTCCTCTTCCAACGTTGTTGTTGCGCGAGAAGGGGATTAGCTTGTTAAGGAGATGTTTGAGGCACAACCTATCCCTTGACAGGTTGTGCTGAATAGAATTAGCATTCCAAAGCCATGTCATGCCCCTGAACCATTCCTTCGGCTAGATTTAGGGCAACCAGAACGTTCGCAATAGGGGCTTCAACTAGGATGAGCACTACTCGGCCTTGAAAAACCATGTCACTCGAGCCATCCCAAACCGATTCAAAGGAGCCTTCCCAAAATCTTCTTGGTCCTTGCTGCCTGGCTTCCCTATTGGTGAGCCCGTTCAGAAGGAATCTGGGTCGCCAAACATCAAGATAAGACAACAAGGAGCTCTTGGCTATTAGAGCTCCTAACAAGTCTTGGTAACTTGTGTACGAGGGAACACACCCAAGAATTAAGTGGGAAGCTCTCAACTGCCCATTGTAGTGCACAAAAATTTCCAAGCACAACACAAAGTTCAACTCCCAGACTCGTACGATGTTCAGGTCGGGCTGGAATTTTTTGGAATCTATGACAAAGAACAGTAAAATAAATTAGGGGCAAAAAAAAAAAAAACAATCCTTAGGCAACATTACATATGATGAGGTATCGACCTATCTAGCAAGGAAAGGTCAAGCAGGTTAGTTTGCCATTTAACCAATTCCCACTCACTCTCACAAACTCCCTTGCTGAGTTCTTGTTGGAGTCGGGGAGGCGGGAAATCAATCTGACCATGGTATTTTGGGTCTGAAGATAATACCCATGCTTTAGACTCCTTCGAATGGCATACAGAAAATTGATATCATAATGGGTAAGGCTAAAGCCATAAAGTCGGTTAAGACACCCCACACAACTGACTACCTTATAAAAGTTGGGTAAACATTGATCAGGGCAAAGTCCATAAAAACCCAGGGTCCTAAGCAACAAAGGTTCTACGAGAAACCGAAGCCCACCCTCTAATATTGACATTAAAGGAAAAAAGACTACATGGGGCAACCTTTGGTCTTCTACGTCACTCTCATGACAATATGATATGTTCACGTCACGAGGAATGTTGAACCTATTTCTAAAAGACTCAACATCTACGCTAGTTCTTAAGAGATGTAAAAAGCTCATTTTCTTTTCCTACCCAACCCACTAAAAGATTGACAGAGGGAAGAAGACTTACTATGTGTTTTCTTAATGATAAGGATGAGCTCGAGAAGAATATGTGTGCTCGGGAGGAAGGAAGAGACAAAACTCTAAACTTGAAAAAGAACTAAAGAAGGTAATGGCGTGAAGTGTATCAGTATTTATAGAGATGAATGTCATTTAATGTGACTGCAAAAATCTAATTAATGCTTACCGTTGTGTCTTTTCATGCGTACCTCGGTAATTGAAGCGTCAAATCATATTGACAATCCGATGTCACAGATGCTACCGCATGCACATAAAGGATGAGTAGTCATGTCCGCTGCATTGATTGAATGACAATTGATGTTCTTGAGATGCAACCGTCATTTTTGAAAAAGGGAGGAGATAGAAAACATAGCTGACCACCAAGCGAAGAATCCCGATCCCATCTCCATTACATGAAAATGGGATCGTGGGGGTCTATTGTAGGGGCTTAGGCCTGTAGGACTGAGAATGGCTGACCAAGGCCAAGCATAGTAGGGATAGGATTACTCCACTGAGAAAATGGACAAGATTCAAAGGATACTATTCGGGGTAAACTATATTGTGTTCAGGTCGAGTTGGGCCCAATACTAACTAGTAAGCTAAAGGGAAGTCGGAAAAGGGACAGTCAACTTAAGGTCGGTAACCGAGCACTATCAATGCCTTTTGGGAATCCGCTACCGAGCACTATTTGATGTCTGGAACAAGTTCCAAGAGAATTCTTTAAAGTTATGAGGATTCCTTGGGACTCTGACGGACATGGAAATACGTGCAAAATGGAAAGACGGTAATGATGATAACCCCACTAACAAGAGACTATGAAAAGGGGAAGAGGGTCAACAAAAATGGGGGATTTTGGAAAAGATAGAGAGGGAGGGAGATTGAGAAAAAAGAGGAACCCCACTAGAGAGAAAGAGAGGGAAACAGTGGGGATAAAGGGAGCAGGGTTTAGTTTGGATTGTCCAAGTGAAGTTTAGAGCCCAGTTGGTAGAATTGAGATAAAGCCCACTTATAAGTTAATTGGGGCCAAATACTATAGAAGGAGGTTTTGGTAATACAAAATACAAGGCATTAAATCCAATCACCTGAAAGCAAAAGAGAAAGGTCATACCACCTATACGTTGAAGCTAAGATTTTTTATAGTGAAAGATTGGAACTTACTTATTAAAGAAAAAAGTGTTTTCTTCTTACCTTAAAGTCATGAAAAACATGTGTTGAGGTCCAAAATATCACAAGTATTAAAATCTAAAACTAGAGGGCCCTCAAAGATAAGAAATGCCCAATCCACCAACCAAAGCCTACTAAAAATGAGAAAAAGGAAGCCCAAGCCCATGAAAGGGTAAGCCCTAGGCCTTAGAAAAGGGAGGAAAAGGAAAAGAGAAGTTTGGCCTAGCCTTTGTGAGAAGAATTCCCAAGGAGCCTGGAAATAGACTAGACCAGGATATTTTGGAACTGCCAGAACCAGGGGGATCCTCCGGGTATGCAGGAAAGAACCAGCTGAGATTTGGACAGCTCAAGGAAGCATGCTTATGGACACAAGGAATGAAGAAAGGCATGTTCCATCAACCGCCTATGACCCAAAAATGGCTGATGACTTAGGAATCAGCACTTGATAAAAAGAAGCTTGGTACCTCGTGAAACGCAAGAAGGTAAGCCATGAAGGAAGGTGGCTGAGGATTTTTCAGCTTGACAAGGAGGAATCTACCTATTTAGAGATAAGGACAAAAGGTGAAATAGCTAAAAGAAGAGGTCTAAAAAGGTCCATCTAAAAGCTTTGGGAAAGAAGCTTGAAAGTCAGCCCTCAAAACCCCCCAAAAAAGGAAGGACAGTTGGGGACTTTTGGGGGGGGAAACCTCAAAAGAAGAATGTAGTGAGAAAATAAGGAAAGTGTCAACCACCAATGTTGCTGACACAATGTTAATTTTGGTACCTAGGGCAACAAATGGAGGGAATCAATGGCATACTAAAAACCCTAGGAAGGTACTATAAAAGTAGGATCAAACCATCCACAAAAGTCACTCAGCAACAATTAATCAGAGCAAAAAGAGTATTTAAGAAACTCATTTAAACCTCAGAAAAGAGAGAATAAAGGGAAACACTATGAGGGATCTTGAGATAAGTGCTAGAGGATACACTTGGATTCAAGGGAATTCAAACCTCACAAGTCTTGGAAACCTATAAAGAACTATCTAAGTCTGTGACTTTTGAACTTATTTGAACTTTATGACATATCCCAACAAGAAATAGAGTCTAATGTACTAAAACTCAATATAATGACATATCACTTTATTTTTTGAGGATCCTTGACGTCTTTACTTGCTTTTTCTTTATTTCTTTACTGTTCCTCAACCATTTACTTTACAATACGTATATATTTGTATGTATGTGTTGTAGGATCCATTTTTTTAAAACTTGGTTCATAATCAGCCTAATATAGCTGCAGTGAACCAAGCCCAGTCCACCAAACAACAAATATAAAACTCTTTTGGGGCCCAGAATCCTTGATCCCACTTGAACCTGGGTACTGTCCAAAATAAAAACCCACAAAATGTTAAAGTAAAAATAAACATGCAATATGCTTTAAAAAAAAAAAAGTTATTGTCCATTCGAGTCGGCAATGAATCTTACAATAACTATAGAATTATTTTAAAAAAAAAAAGTTACATAACTATTAATTAAATAAATAAATTATGTGATTTGGCAACCATTAGACTTGGTAGGAGTGGCCCATAATTTGTTTAAGTCAGTTTGGCTAGGTTGGGCCCTCTCGGCCCAATTACGCAATTTTTGCAGAAGATAAGCCTAGCTGCGTCTGCGTTTCCGACCATTGACACAAAGTGGAGAGGAAATGGCACAGACGCTGGCAATGCCTCTAGCACCCTCGCTCTCCGTAATCTGCAACGGACCAAACCCTAGTTTCTCCTCTAAATGCCTTTCATTCTCAGTTTCAACCCCTCCTAAGGTAACCCTTCACCTTCGCTTTCTACTGCGCTTTTTGCATTTCACTTTCAATTCTTTTTACTCTCTGCTTCCTTGGAAATTAGCTTTGCTTCTTTCTCTCAGCTTTGACTTCGCTTAGGAGAATTTAAATTGTTTAGAATTGACTCTCAAATTGTTTAGATATAGTTAGGATTAGTTTTTTTTTTTTTTTTTTTTTTGGGATAAAAAGTTAGAAGTTTATTTATAATTGATAAATTGAGTACTTCATTTGCCATTAAAGCGGAATGGGACCCATTTAAACTAAAACTGCAAGTACCTAACCCTAATCTAAAATTGTAAGTTGATAATGTTAAACATAAATAACAGAAAACAGGTAAGTCAATACCGTATTTTCTTCTCTTTCCCTAAAATGTTTTTGGCAAACAAACCAACAAGACTTTAAAGAAACCACCATATAGACTCTAAGGGTGTCTTTGTAATGTAGTAATTTGGGATACGGATTATTAACTCTTGTGACTTCATGAAAATATGGTTGTTGATTTGTCAAAATTTTTAAGAATTACAATTCCCATGAAATATGAGAATACTAACTTCTAAAGGAAAAGTGAAATTCTTCAATCTCTTTTATATATGTAATAACTAATGTTACATTTGAATTCAACTTCTCACTTTTTTTCTTCTTAAAACTAATGAGTAATTACGGATTTAAATCCTCTAGATTTGCTAGGGTACTTTACTAATAGATTTCCTTAAATACTAATCATTCTTTAATGATTTAATGGCTTAGAGATCGTGTCAGCATTTCACTAACAATATTCTTAAAATAATAAAATAATGTTGCAAACAAAAAAATTAAGATTATTATTAGTGGAATGTTGACATAACAGAATCGAGACTATTAAATCATTAAAAATGGTTAAGATTTAAGAAAATCTATTTGGTAGAGTACTCTACGAAATCTAGAGGATCTGAATCCAGTAATTACATATAGTTAATTTAGAACAAAATATTTAATAATGTTCAAGGGTATCTTTGTCATTTACAAAATTCATAATGGTCAAATTCATAATTCTTCAATTAATAAAATAATATGGATATCATTATTTTAAACGACCAATATCTATATTTTTAAAAACATTGTTATTATTATTATTTACTATGATGTGGAATCTCACCAAGGCAGGGCCTTTGGACCCATCCCAGGGAAGTAAACCATGGATACACGACCCACCCGCCAGAATCGTGTATTAGGTAATTCAAGAGAACTCCTAGTGGAGATTGAACCCAAGATGTCTGGGTTTGCAAANTATTAAGTGGGAATGTTGACATAACAGAATCGAGACTATTAAATCATTAAAAATGGTTAAGATTTAAGAAAATCTATTTGGTAGAGTACTCTACGAAATCTAGAGGATCTGAATCCAGTAATTACATATAGTTAATTTAGAACAAAATATTTAATAATGTTCAAGGGTATCTTTGTCATTTACAAAATTCATAATGGTCAAATTCATAATTCTTCAATTAATAAAATAATATGGATATCATTATTTTAAACGACCAATATCTATATTTTTAAAAACATTGTTATTATTATTATTTACTATGATGTGGAATCTCACCAAGGCAGGGCCTTTGGACCCATCCCAGGGAAGTAAACCATGGATACACGACCCACCCGCCAGAATCGTGTATTAGGTAATTCAAGAGAACTCCTAGTGGAGATTGAACCCAAGATGTCTGGGTTTGCAAATCATCCCAAGCCTACAACCACTAGGTTGCATCCTAACTGGTAGATTGGGTAGTGCTTTTAAAATATAAGAAAGCATAGTATAGTTTGTTAATAAATCCAAAGCTCAAATCTTATTTAGTAATTAGTAGGAATACCTCATACAGGGATTGTTCATTAATGTGCACAATACTGGGTGCTCAACTACTCGTTTTGATACCTATTTGGGACTACCTGCTTGTGTTTGATGATCAAGAAGAACTGTTTTTGCTGGTTTGAAGACACATGTTTGGCAGAGATTGCATGGTTGGAAAGAAAGTCTCTTCGTGGCTGGGAAGGAGGTTATCATTAAGGCTATTGCTCAATCAATCCCAAATTATGTGAGTTCTTCAAACTACCATTGAGTTTGTGTCATGAATTGACAACGATTGTTAACTCTTATTGGTGAGGACAGCAAAGAGACAAACACCATATTCATTGGCTTAATTATACAAAGTTATGTCGGCCTAAGGACCAAGAGGTTTGGGTTTTAGAGAGATGACATCTTTTAATATGGCTATGTTGTCTAAACAATATTGATGACTCCTTCAAAATCCACAATCTCTGTTTGCTTAGGTGTGGCCAGCCAAGTATTATCCTAACAGTTCATTCAGAAGCCCAACTTGGAAGTCGTCCATCCCATTCTTGGAGGAGTGTGTTGGCTGCTAGACCTCTACCTCAACAGGATTAAGATGGGTAATGGCAATGGAGAGTGTTAGGTTATAGACCTTAATAGCTAGTAGTGGAGCCAAATTTTTCTTTTTTGGGGGAGGGTGTGTTGGGGGAGGACGGGGAGCATTAGTATATATATATATATATATATTTTATGAAAAATATAAGAGGGAGGGAAATTTTAGAAAGCCAAGGGGAGCACGCACACCCCCCCCCCCCACCCCTCCTGTGCGTGCGCACTTTGCCAGTGCTGATGGGTATAGGTGGAATGTTTCTTTAATCCACCAAGTGTTCTTACAAGAGGATGTGGACTGTATAAGGAAGATTCCTTTGTCCAATATTCATCCAAGGAAAAACTTATTTGAATGGCATCAAGAAATGGTGAGTTTTCAGTGAGTATAGCATATCCACAATTATAAGATGTGGATAGTGAATAAGTGTCTCACAGGATAATAAGCTCAGTTATTTGTTATGGAAGCTCAAGATCCAAGGAAGGTTCAACTGTTTCTATGGAGGTCTCTATGCAACTCACTTCCCACAGTGGAAATCCAGCTTGAAGTGGTTGGCAGATTTCCTGAATTCATGGGATAGGCGTGGGAGTGCACATATTGAGTCGGGCCAATCGTTTATATAATGGGTGCTCTTGATGCTGCAAAATTCTGTCCTGGAATTAACTAGTTTTGCTTGCATGTTTGAGTGTGATAATCATGAATTTTTTAGAATTATACAGCATGGTTCTTGTTCGATTTTCCAAAGGACATCTGATTGATAAACTTAATGGGCTCTTGCAAGGTTTTAGACCACCTTGGTCAGTCAGTTTCATAGAGAAGAATTGAAATAGAGGCTGCTCAATTGACATTTGACATTCTATTCTAAAGATAGTAGTGATAGTGCCATTTGGTTAGAGGAATTGCCAGTGTGTTTTCTGCTTTTTTTTTTTTTTAATTATTATTTTAAACCCAAGGAATCTTTCTAGAGAAGAGGCCTTTAAACTAGCCCCTAGTTGATAAAACTTACAATACAGGCAACTGAACCCACCCGCTAGAACTAGTTGTCAGGGACATTTATCCCTGACAGGCTAAGTAGTTTACACTCGTGCACAGGAAAATGTTCAATAATTGAATCTCTGAGAGGGGAACATTTTTTTTTTTTTTTTTTTTTGGGGGGCATTCAAAATTTTATTTTATTTTATTTTATTTTGGTTTCCATTATACTTTGAGGAATTAAATTGGGAGTTATAGTTTTGTATAATTGGTGTGACCTGGGACTCATATTTTTCATGTAGATTTGTGGTCTAAGCATTAAATGTGTTCGTGTTGGAAATGTGGAGATCCCAAATAACAAGAGGGTTGAGTACTCTCTTCAGTATATACATGGGATTGGCCGTAGCACAGCTCGCAAAATCCTTGGTGACCTCAACATTGCAAACAAAATCACCAAGGACTTATCTGAGGAAGAACTCATTACAGTGCGTGACCAAGTCTCCAAATATATGATTGAAGGCGACTTGGTAACTCACCTTCTCTCTTTCTATACATAAATGAAAATTTTAGTTTTAACAAAACTGATTGTGGGTGTTTCAGAGGCGGTTCAATGCACTGAATATAAGGAGATTGAAGGAGATTCAATGCTACAGAGGGATGCGGCACATTCAAGGGCTGCCATGTAGAGGACAGCGAACGAAGAATAATTGCCGGACCTTGAAGGGTAAGAGGGTTGCTATTGCTGGAAAGAAGAAAGCTCCACGTTAAGCAAATAGGTTTTGCTTCTTCTTCTGTAATTGATGAACTGTTGTCTGGTTTTGTATATGAATCAGCTTATGCTAATTGCTTTCAGTTGATCTGATTCAGTTTATGTAATTGTGAACTGATTTGTTGAGGTGCATCATCTAACCTTCTGTTTTGTATTATCTTGTTTCTTTCTGGAATTGGGGTTCTTGGCAGTACATACCATGCATTATCCACGAAATATATATTGTCTTGCTGACAAGTAACTTATTTTGTGCATCGGTTTTTGCTGGTCAACGTTAGTTCCCTGGAAAGTTAAATTTCGTCTTGTAGTTTAACTGTCATTCTCTGAAATTTTGTAACATTCTTGTTAAAATACTGGACAGGTTGTATACCTGTATGAATCCTGGTCTGGCTTGAAATTTTGAACTATTGGAAATGCTATGAAAACTAAAGAGCGGATGATGACTTTTTGAAATAGCGTCAAATACTAAGACCCTTTTTTTTTTTCTAATGCACAAATGATATTAGTATTCCACTTCTCATCACTTTATGTATTCTAAATCTGTTAGCTTCGACAAGTGCATTCATTATTTATAAATCTTGTGACACAAAATTCTTCACAACCTAACTGTGAAATCCTGACATTTTGTAAGATTCTAGTTAAAATACTGGACAAGTTCAATGAATCCGGGTCTTGCTTGAAATTTGAACTATTTGAAATGCTACGAAAATTGAAGTGCAGATGACTTTTTGAAAAAGTCTCAAATGCTAAAACTTCTTCCTCCCCCCGGTGGCTCTCCCACTTCTCCTCTGCACAAATGATAGTAGTACTATACTTCTCATCAAATTATATTCTAAATCTGTTAGCTCTTGACAAGTTCATTCATTATCTATAAATCTAGTAACACAAAATTTTCCACAACTATTGACGTGACTTGTTGCAATCAATACATAATAAAAGTGGTGTCAATTGTAGGTCCATGTGAAAGCAATGTTACGGCAATTAAAAATATCACCTTAGCAAGTTGTGAAGAATTGTGTCCTTAGTGTTGCACCTGATTTTTCTTCTATCATGCTTATTTTGTATGTATATTCTTTAACTGTTGATGTCTATGCATGCCTGAGACTGATACAATATTGTGAATCATTCACTCTGATCTGAATTGTGAATATCAATCAAAATACGCTTAAGAACACTTTTTGATCCATTCGATTTTTCTACTGTAGGAGTAGGAATGTTTCTACTGTGAGGAGAGAGGTGTCAAAAAAAGAAGTTATAACCAAAAGAAGTACAATTATACAAAAACCAGGATTGACTCCAAACCATCATCAACAAGATGGATTGGGTTTGGAAAGTTAAAGATGGAGATAGGTCCAGTTCTATTACAGCTGAAGTTCATTGGGCCAGGTTATGAGCAGCAAACATTACCTCTCTCTCCTCACGGTATAAACATTCCTACTCCTACAGCAACACTCTCCTAAGTACGAGGAGTATGTCGTCCACAATTGGAGCAAAGGTCCATGGAGGGAAACCACAACTGCTAGCGAATGAGATCCTTTGTTTAATATGTGTTGAAATATGAGTTACTAACTTTCTTATAGAAACAACTTAGACAATTACTTTCATTTGATCTCATCACTAACACCATTTTTATTTTCTATCACTCACAACCAATTGCTTTAGCAAGATGTGAAATAAGTTGTGTTGGTTGATTTATGTATCTAAAGTTTTAATTTGGGTGTGGGGGAATCTAACTTGGATTTGTGCCAATTTGGTTTTTTTTTTTTTTTAACATAGAAATATAGGAATTTTAATATTGGCGCTAATTCCGTCTACGTTTCACTATAGGCCACTAAGGTAATAATCTAAGACCCCATCCATTGCCCAATAGAATATAATTAAGGTCTTCTTACCTATCTAAAAATTAGAAGAAGAAAAAAAATTTTAAGGCCCCTAAAATGCACTGTCCCTAAAAAAAATGAATTAATAAAAGTTATTTTAAAAAAAAAAATTACTCTCTTTGAATATTGCAGAGTATTTAAGGGTCCGTTTGGTTGTCGTAAAATATTTTCCGGAAAATAAGTATTTTCCGGAAATGCTATTTTCCGAAAAAAGAAAATATTTTTAAGTGTTTGGTTGTATTAGGAAAATTGTTGTGGAAAATATTTTTATGTGTTTGGTTCTATTAGGAAAATGCTATTTTCCTACCATTTTTTCACAATTTCCGGCAACAAATTCCGGCAACAACAACAACAGCAGCAGCAGCAAATTCCAGAACAGCAACACAACAACAACAACACAACAACCACAACAACAACAGCAATCAGTTCATCAAAAAAAAAAAACAACAACAATAACACAAAACCCACGGACAATCCACCATACACACCACCGCAACGGAAAAAAAAAAAAAAACAGAGGAGGACGACGAGATCGAGAGGGCGGCGCGATCGAGAGGGCGGCGCGATCGAGACGACGACGAGATCGGAGATGATGATCTGACCCAGAGGAGGACGGCGTGATCTCGGCGCGATCTCGCAGGCACGATCTTGGCGCGATCGAGAGGGCGGTGCGATCGAGAGGGCTGCGCGATCGGTGACGAAGGAGGCGACGAGATCGGATACGAAGTAGGCGACGAGATCAAGGACGAAGGAGGCGACGGCGACGAGGATGGCGATCTGACCGGCGAGGACGTGCTTCAGGTGGAGTGCGCCTGGGCTCACCGTTTCTTCCTTCCTCTCTCCCTCTCTCTTCGTGCTCTGTTTCTAATTTTCCGGAAAATTAGATTTGAAGTGAAAATGAAAGGCGAAATCGTTTTCAGCCTTGACCACGGGTCAACGGAAATTAATTTCCGGAAAATGCGTTTTCCGTGCGCAACCAAACATCCGGAAATGGTGAAAAGCATTTCCGGAAATGCTTTTCACCCGATTCAAACGCAGCCTAAGAGTTAAAAATTTCCGACTCCTATACCAAAAGGTAAAAGAGACTCTTCATTTCAATACCAATTCAATACTTGTTCCCAACTTCCAAGAGAGAGATAATGATTATTACTACAAAATAAAAGGCAAAAACAAATAAACACACACTTTCTTTCCATCTTGAATTTTGAAGGAATCAAACCCACTACTTACCTTGCTACTCTCTATCTTGATTCATTTTTTACCAACTTTCTTTTTAGATGCTCATCAATCAGTGTATGGTGTGTTAACTGCTCTCCATGTTGGTTTTTATATAATCTTCTTTCTTTTTATTGTTGTTCACTTGTTCTTCTTATTTCTACTATTGCAAAATTAAAGGTTGTTTGGCCACCTTTTTTTATCACTCAATTTCAATCATTCAATTTCCATCACTCATCACTCATCACCCATCACTCTAAAATTAATACTCGTTTGGCCCATCACTGAAATGCAATAACTCAACATTTTTCACACTATTTTGTGAGCCCCAGCTCTGTCACCCACTGCAGCTTTTTCTTTTTCTTTTTCTTTTTCTTTTTCTTTTTTTTCACTGGGTTCGGTGAGTTTCCCAGTGAAAAAAAAAAAAAAAACCCAAGAGGAGTGGAGAAGACAACCCAGGAGGAAAGGAAAAAAAAAAAAAGGAAAAGGGAGTCAAAAGGTGTGGTTGAATTTATGACAGTGGGTCCTCCTTGTTTGTTTTATTACAAAAATGACATTGAGTTATGAGAATTGAAAACTAAAAATAGCCAAAAGTTGTTTTCAGTTTCCATAACTCATAACTCAAAAAGTAGAGAATTGAGTGTTGGAAACAGAGTTACGAAAACAAAGAAATTGTGTAGGCAAATGAGTATTTTGCTATGGGTCCCACCATTTTTTAGAATTGAGTTATGGAAACAGAGAATTGAGTCATGAAAACTAGTGAATCAAACAGTCTCTTATCTTCTTCTTTGTAGCTACTCATCAATTGGTGTATATAAAAAACTAATAAATATTATTTAATTAATATTCATATATAAGACAAGGTCCACTTAGAATTTTCACCTGAGGCCTCAAAATAAATTAAATCGAACTTGATCTAGAGTTGATATTTCACAAAACATGGATAATATTCCACCTTGGTCCTCCTCTTTACTAACAAGCCTGATTTTCCATTTTTCAAGGTTTTTTTTCTTTCTTTTTTTTTTTTTTTGCTTGCACATGTGTCATTCTTTGACATGTTAATAGTCAAAATTGGGTCTCAAGTTTAGATTTTATGCCAATAGGTCCCTCATTGGCCACTGCAATTGTGCTTCCCTTTAAAGTTTAAACAATAAAGTAATGTAATTAATAAGTAAAATAAAATAGGAGGTTAAGGGATGGCAATAGGGCAAGGCAAGTCCAAATGATGGGGTTTTCACTCTCGCCCCACATAGTTTTGTCTTACCCTATTCCCACCCCACCTCACATGACGAGTACAATTTTCTTGCCTCATCCTCGCCCCTTGGAGCCCACGAAGGCCTGCCCTATCTCGTGAAACTCTACTTCTTATTAATTTGCCCATTACTATTACAATTGTTTTTAATAAAATCTGTTTCGTTAATAAAAATATATTTGAAATTACAAATAAATTTATCCCATCAAATCAAACTAATTTTTAGCAAAAATTGAATAATATTATTAAAGTGTTTAACAAGCCAATATCACAACGAAAACAAAAATCTCATAATACAAAATCAATGATTCAATAGTATAAAAAAAAAATTTATAATAAAGAAAAAATGAAAATGTTAAAATTGGTACCTTATTTTCAACCTTGTTAGAAAAAAAAAATTATGGAGGCAGAAAGCCTTATTGGGTGGAATAAAATAAGCTGATAATATGTTTGTTTAAATAGTAGAGTTTTAGGATATGAAAATTTTACAATTTAACCATTATCAATGCGGTACGGGATGGGTTGGGTCTAAAAAGTCTAAACTCATCCCTACCCCACCACCTTTATGAGGCGAGGAAAACTCGCGTGGGGTGAAGCAAAGAGGGGCAGGTCAAGCAGGGTGGGACAAAATTACCATCCTTAAGAAGGTGTTGTAGGAAAAGAAATTAATAATAATATATATAGATCAGCTTTAATCATGGAGCATGGCTCCATTCACCTCTACCGACTACCATCACACGCAAATAGATATAGAGAACAAACCTAATTTTAAATTTTTTTTTAGATTTAACAAAAATATATATGTTTAGAGGGTTTTCTTGGTTAAACTTGTATGACAAATTTGTTTTTGGATACAAAATTGTGTATGAATATTGATGTTTTTAGAAATGATTGTGCTTTTTATATACAAAATCCAAATATTTGTCAATCTCAAAATCTAAGGCAAGAAAATCAAATAGATTTAACAAAATTTTAGTTCTTTTTTTTTTTTTTAAAGAAATAGAAAGATCTTTGAAAATTTGCATGCATTTATTTTGTTTTGTTTTTCTTCTTCCCAAAATTTTATATATTGTTAAAAAAATTATTTAATAATTGTTTGGATTTTCAATTTAAAAATACCAAACCACATTGTTTTTAGACACTTTAACAATATCCCACGTAACAAAATTGGATGAAATGACTACATTGAAAATAAGTAAAACTTATATGACAGTAAGGATTTAAAAACTGTAATTCTCCATTCCTCTGCTGATGTATCTCTTTTAATTAACCTTGATGCTATTGGGACTATGTATGAGCGTAAATGCTCTTCTGATGATGTTTCTCTTAGCTAATGAAATTATCTTGTTTACCAAAAAATTAAAAATAAAAATAAAAAGGATTTAAAAACAAAAAATTATGTGGCTGAATTGAATTTTGAGTAAAGTCACAGCGTAAAATGTAATTTCACCTCCTTTTTTTTTTTTTTTTTTTTTTTTTTTGAGAATGTCTATTTCGTGCCAACTGGAAACCGCGGGTTTAATTGATAAACTTTTTTAATCACCTATTTACGAGTCTGCCACCAGTCTTCAATTTGCAATCACAGAAGAATTCTTCCACTATGGTTGAAAAGGAAAAGAAACTCCCAAATACAATACAATACAAATACGTAAACTATTGTGCTATAACACATTGACACAACATACTCGAGGCTAGCTCACAGCTGACAGTATTTGTCACTTTTGACAATTCAACTCTAGTAAGGATAAAAATAAATAAATAAAAAAATACCATAAAAAAAAAAAAAAAAAAAAAGTAAGGATCAAAAATATTTCCCCAATCTTTTGACAGCTGCAACTAATTCAGTGATTCAAATCATAATCAACTTATTATTGTTTAGCTTAAGAGTTGTAAAAGCAACTTTGCAATAGTCAACAAAACAAAGAAAGTGCCCAATATCTAATATTAAAATACATAAATTTTAGAATCGAGATGATACATGACAAGAAGAGACTGGGAGTTCTGCAAAAAGCCTAACACCATACCGTGAGAGTAGGCTATGACTTCTTTTTTATGCTAAGACAACAAGACCAAGAAGGTGAAAATGCAGGAGCAATAATCAAGGCCAAGAGATGTTTACGTAGAAATGGATGTGGTTCTGATATTTTTCCTCTCTCTGCTCAAACCAGAGAATTCCAAAGAAGGCCAGAGCGGCAAAATAGAAAGATTGTGCGTCGACCAAAGGGCTTATGCTTTTCAGCACAAAAAATATAAAGGGCCTATGCTTGATATGTCACTTCGAATAGGGGTTCCAGGCTTTCTTCTAATATAACGCATGTTTTCTAACGTAGTATATGTTGGGGTTTATGTCCTAAAATCTAATTGGTTTGCATGACATAAATAATTAAATTGTTTATTTATTAGAGATCATCTACAAATGAACTAATAGGACATTATCTTAGGTTTATCAAAAAATAGGACATTATCTTAGTTCATGAGATGCATAGTATGTGATTTATATGAAAAGTCACAGAAGATGTAAATTACAAGTTTTTTGTAAATTCAAAATTTTAATTTGTAGTCGGTGATGAAATTGGGCATTTCATCTACAAAGACTATAATATATCAACTAAGATGATTTATCTTGATCATGAAAGTGGAGGCTTCTAGTTGATATGTTGATATGTTTTAAGAGTTAAGACATATTGAACTGGACCGCTGTGAGATTTATTATTCTTCTAACGACTGTCAAATGAACAATAAATCTCATGACTTTTATTTACATCAACTCTAAATCCTGAGAGAATAATGGACCTGATCATGAGATGTAGGTTGCTTTGATATATCAAGAGTGAGATATATGTTACGGTCAAAATCTCAATATGTTGGGCAGCCCCATTTAATGTTGATGGAACATATATTCTCAAGATGAAAATCATAATCTCTTAACGGAAATATAAAATATTCCCTTGAGATGAGTTTAATGGATTTAATTATTCAGAGTGATGGGCCCGACCACTTTAGTAAGGAGATACTAAAGTATATATTTATGAAATTGGATTTCATAAATATATGATGAATAACATAAAAGGTTTAAACCGGGTACTCAAGGATTAAGATGTAGTAATCTTCAAAGTGGTAGTCTATATTTATAACTTTATATTACTACGAATATTTTAATAAAGGGGTTGTATGTATAATAAAGTCTTGGGATATAATTTATTAATAAAGCCTATAGTGCAATTATATTCTTATAGTGGTATTGAATATAATTAATGGTAACTTTGGACTTGTCAAGAGTTGATAGAAAAGCCCAAGGCCCATTGGAGCTAGAGTCTTATTTGTTCCCTTTGGTCCCATCTTAAGCCACAAACTAAAACTCAATTGGGTAGGCCCAAAAAGCTAACCCAATTAGATAATCAGTCATTATTTAATAAGAGTTATTAAATAAAGAAATAACTATGAGAATAGTTTAATTTTTATGCTTAGCAATGTTTGAAAAAGCACATGATTCAAATACATGACAAAACAATTTTATAAATGGAATTTAAGTCCATAATTAAAGCTCATGATTCAAATTCAAGGCAATACTATTTTATCAATGGGATTCAACCCCATAATCAAAGCCCATGATTCAAACTCATGGCAAATTATTTCATCAATGGAATTCAAATACCATAACCAAAGCCCATGGTTCAAACCCACAGCAAATTATTTATTAAAATGCCCAGTTCTCGCTGGCAACATCAAAAAGCTCAGTTCTTACTGGCAATATCAAAAACCCAATTTCCATTGGCAACATCAAAATATCAATTCTCGCTGGTTCTCACTGGCAACATCAAAAGCCCAATTATTATTGACAACATCAAAAACCCAATTCTCGTTGGCAACATCAGAAGCCAAGTTCTCACTGGCAATATCAAAAGCTCAATTTACGTTGGCACTATTTTATCAAAAGCCTAAGATTATTAATGCTTGGCAAAAAAAATATTATGTCACTTAAAAGCCCAATTATGAACAATGTTCTAATTTCTTAAACATTACTATAATCTATGGCAATTATCTCCAAAAAATCATGGCAATCATTTTATAAAAGCTCATGGAAAGTTATTTATCTTAAAGATTATATTCATCTAATACCATATTATAAACCCATAAAATTTATGGTCACTATTTACATCACAACATTCATAATATTTATTTTCAAAGCTCATGGTAACTATTCAATCCCACAAGCTCACCATTTAAATTATGATGTGATTATTAGAAATCGTAAACATTACTTATGATATGGAATTCATCATTTTCAAAAATAGTAAATGTTATTTACAAAAGCATTTTGAAGCTTTCGCTATTCTTTTAAATATTACAACTCATTGCCCAAAGACCCATTACAAATATCCATGAAAACTCAAAATATTTACTAATAATAAGAGTCCATGAGGGATGAAAACTCATGGCAACATGTGTTGTTGCTATTCATTTGGTAGGTTCAAATATGGGATGAACACAGCCCATCCCAAAAGGACCAGCCCACATGAGCAAGCTCGATCCAAAGAACTCTAACAAGAGGCAGAGGATTGAAAATAGACAACCAACTTTGTTCATCTTTGACCAAGGTACAACTGGAGGCCTCTGCAAGAGAACCAAGTCTTTGAGGATGCATTAGGGGATGTCCCATCAACTTTCTGTCACCCCTTACTTGACATGAATAGTGCCCAGAGGTTGTGATATCAATTGAAGTCTAATGGGTGATGGAACTTCATCATTTTCCTTAAGACTATATCTCTAGCGGAAGGGGAGCTAAAGCCAAGTTATCCAAATCTCAACAAATTAATGCTATAAATGCCAAAAAAATTCAAGACATGGTTCATGTGCCAAGCCCATGAATCCTAAAGGGGAAAATTTGGGAACGTATCTCCAGCCAAACCCTCTGAAGTGGGCTTAAACTTTGACACCTGGCTTGGGGTGTTGAATTCTACTTCTTGGTCTCCAAATCTCAGTTGCAATACTAGGATTCCTCCTTGATACCTGCGTTAATCCTATTGGTTAAACTTAACTTCAGAAATATTGATATTTAATGCAAAAATACCCCAAAAACCCACTATGTGTCATATTACCCAAAGAAGCAAAGCAGCCCCAAAAGCAAATCTCCTATTTATGGCCAAATCCTAGGATAATTAAGCCTGATACTCTGCCCCTTGATCAGTCCTACGTTTTTGGACTTTCGTTAATTAATACCTCCCTAAACACCATTATAAAAGGGTAAGCACACCAGCCCACAAGACACACCAACCCCTCTGAAATTTCTGATTTTCTTGCCACTTTTCTTGTGGTTTAGCTCTCCCTAAACTCATAAATCATTCCCCTTAGCCCACACTCACTTAGCCTCAGACATTCCCTTTCCTTTTCTACACATTCACAACCCATAAATGCTTCCTAATCAGTCACAAACAACCCTTTACTCACTAAATTCTTAACCTCATCATTAACTTCATCACACCACGACAAGCCTAAATACCCACTCACTCAAAATAGCCCACACTACCCCATTCATGCCTTATGTATATATATTCCACAAAATCTTAGTTCAACATTTGCTGCACTGAGCTGGAATCTCTCTCTCCCTTCATAACATGCCAATTAACCCCTTTCTTCTTCCCATGGAACCTTTAATTTTTACTTTTTGTTTTACTATTGAAGGATATAATGTATTTGTAACAATGAAATTCTTCCCTCATATTGATGTAATGAAGGCTGAAAGTACAATAAATTTCCCTAACCGAGACACACAAGGACCCCCAAAAGTGAACACTTTCCTAAATTTATTTAATAATTGACTATTGGACTTTAAGTGTAATTTCACCCTACCGCTAGAGAATTTATTTTTCTTGCACTATCAAAACAGGACCACTAACGTACTAATTAACTATTGTGAAGTATTTTTATTTGGCTTTTGTTGCTGTTTTGTCAAGGTGTAGCCTTTATTTCTTACTTGGATAGGCTTATCACCACACCGAAAGCCTTTGGGCATCATCTCAAGAGTCCATTGTTGAGTTTCAATTTGACTTCCCAATATTTTATTCAGAGGCATCAATTTTCCCCTTAACATTTTGGCAACTCCACTAGGGAGCCAATCATAAAGTGAATGTCTATCATGCCTCCAAGGTTGCGCAATAGCCGACAAGAAGTAAGTCAAGATAATGTTCATCCAGCGGCACAAAGCCACCACAGTCTAGCTACACAAGATGACCAATCCGAGCAGCCTGAAGTCAACCAAGAGAATTCTGATCATCGATTCTCTTTTCTCCTTGAAATGCTACAAGGAATGCCACCCACAACTGTCGAATCTATCAGAGTTCTAAGAAAGGCTCCAGGTTAAGGTGTCCAATAGCCACATGAAGAACCAGTCTCTCGCATGCAGCAAGAAAGGGGGTCAACAACTGGAAATCATTAGTTTGGTGAACAAAACACTCTTGCACAGCAATTTGTCGCTTTATTTGATCTCACTTCTCTGCTGGAGAGAGAAAGAGGTAGGCAACGGAAGGAGCCTAGGCATTAGATTCGCAAACCCCTATATCCAGCGGAGCTATTTAGCAAAAATATCTGGAGAAGTATGAAACACCTACCTTTGCCCTTTATGATAGGAGAAAGGGGAATGCGATGGAGTATGTTAGCAAATTTATGGATACCATGGGCCATTTGCAGGAGATGGGGAGCTTTGTCTAAGGGAGTTCTCAAAATCCCTCATTAATCGTGCTTACACATGATACTCTACTTTTCAACCTAATTCCATTCCCACGTAGGAAGATATGGTGGAAAGTTTCTATACAAATTATTTCCATGGTGAGGAAAAGGTCACCATCATCACTCTTTACAATACAAAAAAAAAAAAAAAAAAAAAAAAAAAAAAAAAAAAAAAGCTACTTTACCCTCTTTACTCGAATGAAGCCGCTTGGCAAGAAAGATTAAAAAGTTGCTAGATTTTGCCCTATCATATTGTCTTAATTTCATTTATTAATTAATTCATTCCAAGCTTTATTCAATTATTTGTCACGACAAGCTAAATTTTTATAGGTGTTCAGTTCACAAACTTCACCCAAACGATTTCACTCAAATAGGTGCATGGCTCTATCAAAGGATGTAACAGAACTCTAGTTAGCTCTAGATTCTCCTAGTGGTTGATTTGTTGTCAACATTAGGGGATTTTGATTACCCTTGTGGCACCTCTGGTGGTTATCTATAACCGTTATGAGCGGTACGTTTCAACCAATTAAACTATAAGCCCCTACGAATCGCTACATGCAATTCACTCACTTCGGGAAGAGTGGATGGAAAGAATGAAGAATTGGATTAAAAAGAAAAATGATTTTCTTATTATTTATATATATATATATATATTTATATTTATAGAATATTATATATCTATTACTAATTATAATAATATAATAAAACAAGTGGCCTTTTCACGACTCAAACTACTAGTACGCTTTTTGGCTCGCAACGACTCAAACGGGCAGGGGCTCTCTATTGGCTTACAATGCCGGCTGTTCGCCTTTAGTTAGAAGTAGAAATAGAGGGCACCCTTTGGTAAATTAAAAAAAAAAAAATGATATAAGTGGTGAGCATAGATACAAACCAATAAGAATTTATTATCTCAACACTTTGTAAAAATATTGTCGAAAAGTTTGTGACTATAGTTGTAAGTAGTCCTGTCCACGGGTCGGTCCGAGTCGGATTTGTGCCAAACCCGGAACCGACCCTCCGGAATCGGGTGGCAAAACATTGAACCCACCGTCGACCGCTGGAGTAATCGGATCGGGCAGATTAGACCATCAACAGGTGGCAGTCGGGTCGGTCGAAGTCACAGATCTGAGAAGACGGCAAGAAAAAGGCGAGAAAACTTAGATCCGGCGAAAATCTCCTCGGATTTGATGAGATTTGGCCAGATCCGGCGAAAATCTCACTGAATTTGATGAGATTTTGCCAGATACGGTAAAAATCTCACCGGATCTAAGTGAAATATTGCCGAAATCTGGGTTTTTTCGCCGGGATCTGGAAAACTTTGGCCGGAATCTGGGTTTTTTTGGTCGGAATCCGGAAATTTTCGCCGGACTCTGTGTTGCTTCAGTCGGTTTGGGTTTTTCGAGTATTAGGGGAGGAAAACCAAGATTGACTCGCCGGAATCGGTTTCTGGGGTTGAAGAACTGTCGCCGACCGCCGGAGTAGTCAGGTCGACCGGAATCGGGTCGGTTTCCTCGGGTGGGTCGGGTCTCGGTTCATTCCGGACAGCCGTAGTTGTAAGGACTAGAGTATGAACCTTAGCCCACCAAGAACAGTGGATGATACCCCAGCAAGGCCAAAACAATATATTTATTAGAGAATGAGTTTTACAAGAAAGCGTCTCAGCAAATTAAGTATGGGCCATATCTAATATGATTCATGCCAATAAGACTGAAAACACAAATTGATAGAAATAACGCTCCTTGGTCAAGTCCGAGGATGAGATGTTCTTATATTAACTC
The DNA here is from genome assembly GCF_002906115.3 of Quercus suber. Taxonomy (NCBI): domain Eukaryota; kingdom Viridiplantae; phylum Streptophyta; class Magnoliopsida; order Fagales; family Fagaceae; genus Quercus; species Quercus suber. Next base: position 493,021 of record NW_027069768.1, on the reverse strand, counting down.
AAGCTTATATGAATACAGTCTGTTCCTCTCTTTTTTCTTTCTTCTTCGATTACATACCCCTTTTTTTACGGTGGCCATTTCCTTATATAGTCCTTCATCCTTCCATCCCAGCCTTCCACCTGTTGATTTCGTAGAAAATCCCTTGGATGATTGTCCCACCATGACCTCCTGGAAGCTTTGTGAGTAGTTGTGAACTAAGATGGCACTGTTCAGGTGCCATTTATCCATAAATGCGGCTAGTTCATTTGGTGCAGTGCATTTAATGTAGTGGTGACAACCTTCTTCCCAGATAGTTCTTCTTTTATTGTTGACCCAGCTCTGCTACCTTCCCTGAAGCTTATCTTTCTAAAATGGTTACCTATCTAAAGCAAGGTTACCTACCTAAAACTCTCCTGAGGTGGCTCGGCTTCTCGAGAACCACAGCTGACCCGTCATTCTCTTCTTTTATCCTCGGCCCATTGATTTAGGCTTAACAATCCCTTTGAACATCCTCAGGCTTTTGTTCGTCCTCGGGCACGGCCCATAACCCAATATACTTACTCGGACTTCCTATCCTCACAAAAGTATTACTCTTAAAAGAATCAACGATATTGTTAGGGGGGCAAAGTGTAATTTTATTAAAAAAAAATTCTAAAATTAATACCCATATATATACTAATAATTAACCAAAAAAAAAAAAAAAATTACGGGGGTCATTGCCCCCCAAAGTCCAAGCTTAGCTCCGTCCCTGCTTGAGGTTTGATTAAGCAAAGTGCTGAGCGAGGTGGATCTTAATATCATTTTTTTTTACATAATTGTGTAAAAAGGTGTGGCTCACTTAAAATTAACTCTTTTAAATAGTTATTATTAATTAACAGTTATTGTTTTCAAAAAAATAAAATAATTAATTAACGGTTATTTATTTTCTATATATATATATATATGTGTGTGTGTGTGTGTGTGTGTGTATAGGATTAATAGATTTTATTGCATTTTATCCACACACAAACACAACTCACACACACAAAACTTTATTGTAATGGAGAGGATATTTCAAATAGACTTGCTAGTAACCTGTTATCAAGTTACTTTGTCTGCAAGCCAAGTCTTCTAGTGTATTAGAAGTCTATTAGTCTAGGGTTTTAATCTACTATATATACCTGTGGCAGCTAAAACCTTTGTTTTCAGTTTATATTTAGGCCCCAATTTATTTATATGTGGGATGTGTCACGATCCTACAAACTAGGCCTTGAACTTCGCCTGGCTTGTCTTCCCCCAACCCTTAATACAATGTAGTTCCCCCTTCGTTTCCTATTGGTTCCCTGTGTTTCCCTTTTTCTTCCCTTAATTTTTCCAACCCCCTTACATGTTCACCTTCTCCTCTTTTATAGTCTCTCCTTAGTGGGGGTGCTATCATTACTTCCTCACTTGACACACTTTCCCAAATCTATCTGAATCCCTAGGAATCCTCACGACTTCAGTGGACTTCATTAGAACTTGTGTTAGACTCCAATTAGTGCTCGGCCGTCAACTCCCCTAAGTTATTTAACAATGTTCGGTTTCAACCTCAAATGGCTATTCTCCCTTGGTCTTTCCTTTAGCTGGCTTGTCAGTGTTGGGCCCAACTTGGCCTGAGCATAACTCTATATTACCGAGGACTTGCCCATTTTGTTAGCGAGCTAATCTCATCTCTTTCGTGTCTAACTTTATCCACATGGGCCAACCACACTGTAACGGGCCTTAGCTGCATGGGCCTTTTTTTGTGTTGGGCGTTGATGAGATGGGCCATTCACGGTTCAAGGGCTCGAGCCCTTACAATAGCCCCTCACAATCCCATTTTCATGAAGTCGAGATGGAATCGGGGTTTCCTGCTATGTGGTCAGTGATTTCTCTCTCTCTTTCTCTCTCTCAACTATGACAGTTATGCCTCGGGAATGTCAACCATCTCTCAATTAATGCAACGGACATGATTGCTCATCCTGAACGTGCACGTGGCGGCATCTTCAACATTAGACGGTTGATATGATCTAGCGCTTCAATTACCGAGGCACGCGTGAAAAGAAAAAACGGTAAGCATTGATTGATTTTTGAAGTCTCATTAAATGGTGTTCATCTCTATAAATGCTAATGTTCTTCATGCCATTATATACTTTAGTTTCTTTTTCAAATTCTGAACTTCATTTCCTTCTTCTTCCTGAGCCCACATATTCCTCCCAAGCCCATCTCCATCATCAACAAAATCTCAGAGTAAGTCTTCTTTCCCTTGTAAATCTTCTTGTGGGTTAGGTAGAGAAAAGAAAAGAAAAGAACATGGGTTCTTCACACCTCCTGAGGACTAGTGCAGATGTTAAGTCTTTCAAAATTAGGTATAACATCCCTCATGACGTGAATATATCATACTGTCATGAGGTGATATAGAAGACCAGAGGTTACCCCATGTAGTCTTTTTTCCCTTAATGTCAATACTAGAGGGTGGGGTTAGGTTCCCCATAGCGCCCTTGTTGCTTAGGGCCTTGGGTTTTTATGGGCTTAGCTACGATCAATGTCTGCCTAACTTTTATAAGGTAGTCAGTTGTGTGGGGCGTCTTAACCAACTGTATGGTTTACACCTAACCCATTATTACATCAACTTCTTGTACACCATTTGGGGGAGTCTGAAGCATGGGTACTATCTTCAAATTCGATGTACCACGGTCAGATTGATCTCCTGCCTCCCCTACTCCAACAGGAACTTGGCAGGGGAGTTCGTGGGGGTGAGTGGGAATTGGTTAAATGGAAAATTAACCTGTCCGACCTCTCCTCGCTAGATAGGTTAGTAACCTGTCAAGTGTAACATTGCTTTAGGAGTTCCCCCCTTTTTTTGTTATACTGCACATATTATTACTTATTGTTGTTATTGTTTTTGTTTTTGTTTTTTTTTTTTTTTTTT
>NW_027069768.1:452111-478141 GCF_002906115.3 Quercus suber | reverse complement strand
TAATCTTTCTTGCCAAGCGGCTTCATTCGAGTAAAGAGGGTAAAGTAGCGTCTAATAGCACAGGAAGTCGCTATCCAACCGCATCCTTAACATTTTTTTTTTTAATGGCCATAAAAAATTTATAGATCTAAACTCAAACAAAATATACAAGCTCAAAAACATTAGCGCAACAACAAAAATTACCAATAGTAAAACTAAAAAAATTAAGTCCACCCAACAAATTTTACCCAAAACAAACAACCAAACACTTAAAAAAAAATAGCAAAATAATTTTGTCATTACTTAGCAGTAAACACACACAACAAAGACCCAAAAAAAAAAAAAAACCCTCAGTGTCTAAGCATCAAAGTTGGAGGCTAAAGTTGCCGCATGTAACCAGTAGCAGAGCTACCCTCCTTACTCCAAATCCTGACTTTGTCCCTGACCTCAAGTAACATTAAACATAAACTTTTATCAATCTTTGCACAACACTAACTCGAGAAATCCTTAAACATAAATTTTACTCAACTCTCACGCGACACTTGCTCGAGCTAACTTTCGAAAATCAAACTTCAACCCCTTCCAACGTGAGATTATTTCATGTATTACAACCTACCTCTCTCTCTCTCTCTCGCTCGAGCTAACTTTCGAAAATCAAACTTCAACCCCTTCCAACGTGAGATTATTTCATGTATTACAACCTACCTCTCTCTCTCTCTCTCTCTCTCTCTCTCTCTCTCTATATATATATATATATGTGTGTGTGTGTCCAACTCTTATGGGGGTATACTGTAGAGAGAGAGAGAGAGTTGTGATAACACTAGGGACAATTCCCATGGGGCACATTGTAAATATACGAGTTCAAAAGGTTAGTAATGCCTGATTTTTCTTCTTCTTTATTTTTTATTACATTAAAAATACAATTTCTAATTAACCAAATCACACACACTAATATATCATTGGCTAACTTGTTTAAAAATGAGACAAATTACTTCAAACACTTATTATAGGATCCTCTCATCCATCTCAAGGTTTAGATTGAACATTAAAAATCTGAAAGTTTATGTGTGATCACTCTCCATTTTAAGTAGATCCATCTCTTATTATAGATTGCACATTAAAAGTCTAATAGTATATGTGATCACAAGCAAGAAATAAAATTGTGAGGTTTTGAAAACAGACAGAAGCCAAGAACTAGGAGAAGTTGTGAAGAAAAAATTCAAAGCAACACTATCAAAAATAAAACCCTCTGCTTTATTCCAGGAGCAACCTCACATTATTCAGTTTAACCCTTCATTTTTTACATGGAAAGTCAGAAGCATTTGCCCTAAATACTTTTAGTACAAAGAACTTGATATAACTCAACAACAATCTTAATTTGTTCACATTTTTCTGAAGGTGCCTTTCTTAAAACTAATTTAGAATTGATATAACACCACACAAGCATTTCTCAAAACCTATTTTTATCTCGTTGTATGGCTATTTTGTTCAAAAACGTTAAGTTAGAACTTAGAACACAGGCCAAATTTGCACTATATGTAGAAAAAAAATAATTAGTTTCATCTTATAATGTAACTCGTTTACTCTTTCAAATCACCACTGCATTACTTTTTTTACTTGGTGCAAAGACATCACAGGCTGCACTCAAAGCACAGGCCAAATTTGCACTACATGTAGAAAAAAAAAATTAGTTTCATCATATAAATGTAACTCGTTTACTCTTTCTCATCACCACTGCATTACTTTTTTACTTGGTGCAAAAGCACATCACAAACTTCACTCAAAAGCCATGATAACTTTTAAAAAAAATGTGAGACAAGTTATTCTTTACACAACATTGACAATTATCCTTTTTTTTTTTTTTTTTCAGAAACAAACGCAGGAGATGAAAAAAAGTTCCCAGACAGCCACACCACAAACACCACAAATTTAAAAAGCATCTGATGAACATAATAACATTTCATAACATTAGAAACAAGTTTTAAAAGCATCTGCATGTCTAAAATATACAACATGAGTCCCCATAGTCTTTAGATCTCCTCAAAGGCTCAAACCTAAACAATTGATACTAACACTCAAGCTCACACTTGCTTCTTAAAACTAAACCCATGTTTCCAATTCACCCCAGATATAGGAGCATTCATTAACAAGCCCTAATCCACCCAGGGAGAGAATGAAAACACAGGAAGCAGAAGCAAAATACAATTCCTCCGAGAAAAATAAAAGACAACAACCATATTTGAAACAACCCCCACAGACCTTGTTTTCAATTCACCCCAGATTGTGCCACGTATTACCCCAAAACCAAGTCCAGGGAGAGAATGAAATCACAGATCACAGAGTTCACCCACTAGTCACGCAGCTTGCTTGCACCAGAGTCCAAATTCCTAAGCTAGTTTAGCTCTTTACCTAAACCAACACAGTCACAAGCTACCCCAAGGGTTAGTGAAGCTAAAGTGTACACCGATTCCTAGACAAACCAAACCTAGCTAATCATCATTTACAACTTCCAAGATCCAACTTAAACGCAAAGCAAGGTCACAGAGAGAGAGAGAGAGAGAGAGTTATGTAATTATGCTAACAAACTGAACCTAGGGTAAACTAAACGACAGAACAAGCACATTGATATTGTTTCAACTTTCAAGAAGTTTTTCTCAGATGCTTTGGAGGTGCACAAGGTACATGTTCACCAACCGTCATGAACTTGCAGCTGTTGGAACCGTCCCTTGGAGGTTCTAAAACCACGGGCAGGAACGAATTGCGCTTACACCAGAACCTGCTGGCTTTGAAACTCTCACTTAAAGCCTCTTTCCCCTGCACAAAGAGAAGGAACTAGTATGAATCACTGTTGGAATTGAAAACTCAAAGAAGCCAAAAATACAAGATAAATAAGAACCAACGAAAACAACCCCACCACATGAAAAAATTGGGAATGATATTTGAAAAACTACATGGGAAATAAACCTGAATATCGGCCACAGTGACTTCACAAGTTTTCTTGTTTTTAGCAACTTCCCATACTCGTTTATGGAAAGAGTTGAAGAACCTAAATGCAGCCACAGCATTTGTAAAGTTCACAAACGCGTATCCCAGATTAGCTGTTTTGCCTTCATTCCAACATTTCCTACGGGACAGAATCCCCAAAATTGAATTGAAATTAGAACACAGATTGTGACAAATATACAGAAAAAACAAAGAAAGGATACGGTAAATGATGCTTCAATTAAAGTTGCTCCTACACACATGAAGTCCATGGGCAAGTAGACAAAATCGAAGGCAGACTTGCATGACAGTGAGTCTGCTTTTTGGTTCTCATCCCGACAATGCTTGTCCAGTATTGACAGCAGGATCTCCCTCCTGAACATTGTTATAGGACAACATGTTAGGCCCAAAAAAGAATAGAGGCGTGATAGCCATGTACACAAGTTACTGCTTGTTTGAACTTAATCTTCGTGTAGATGCATACATTAATACAAACACTTGCACACGCTAAGACAAAAGGAACCCAGATATTCCAAGTCTCAAAAAGTCTGTCTTTATCTTAAGGCATTGAATAAAAAAGTGACGGACATCAATAACATCAGACAGATTTCTTCCGGATATTGTTACCAAATGTAGATAAAGGACAGAATAACCAGAGAAAGTACGACCAAACAATGACTTTTCCCAATTCATGCTTTCTCGGTCGCCACAGACCATGGTCATTCAATTACTTAACTATTGATGATTCCGAATACAAATTAAGGTCAGAAGATCATGAAGTAATGAAAAAGCCACTAGATAAAATCAAAGCAACGCAATTAACCTCATATAAACATAAATAAAATCAAAGAACTAAAGCTCACGTGAACTGGTTAGGAATGTTCTTGATCATAACTGTAGTGGTTCCAGAGCGCTGGACTTCATCAACAGTAGTTGGAAAAGGAACCACACGACCACTCCTCCTCTTCAACGCCTTGCCATGAACAGTTGAAGGAGAAGTAAGAACACCATTACCACCAGCCTTCTTCAGCATCCATACAGACTTTCTTTGTGAAACCAATCTGGGTCCCACGACTCGTCCCTTGGTTCCCCTATCAACCCTTTTTCCAAAACTCAAACTCTGATGCACCTCCACACTCTTCAGCTTCTCCACCACTACTTGAGGCTGTGATTCAGCATCGTAGAATACTGCTTCACAAGGCAGATAAGCCCTGGGCTCACTGGGATGCCCATAATAAGAAGAACCAGACACAACTGGCCACGGCTGAAACGGTTGAGCTTGTTGGTAGTAGATTTCGTGAGGAACCGAGAGTCCCATAGTGGTGAGGAGAGATTTCTGCCAAGGTTGGAAGGACCTGGCATATGGGTTCAAGGGCTTGGACCCTTGGCTAGGGTTTGGAGTTGATGATGACAAGAAAAAAGCCATGGCTTTTGGGTTCACGCACTTAATTTTGGGGACGAAAAGCTTGTAAAAAGAGATGGCGTTGTGGTTTTTTCTGTGACAGAGAGATGGGTTTGTGGGGTTTTAGGGTTATAGTACTAGCAATTGGGATATTTGGTATGTGAATGGACGGTGAAGAATGAGAGTGATAGGCAAAACCCTGATGGGGTTTTATTTTTGCAGAATTGTCTTTCGCTCTTCTAGATGAAAAAATCTCATCAATGATGAAAGTTGGAGTTGGAGATTACTCATTATAGCTTTTATTTAATGCCTACTCTGGTTACAAGACAGAACCGATTTTGCTTTGGCGGCGAAAAATATATACTGAGAGAGAGACACAGACTTATTACATTATTTCATGCAGAGGCACAGCGCTGATGTTTTTTTGTAAGTGCAGGCTAAAAATACAAATAAAAATCTGCTATTTGCTAAGAGTCCGATTAATGTATTAGCCTATTTTTTTTTTATTATTATTATTACTTTTGAAACAGGCTGAAATTATTATTTTGAGCATAATATTAATGTTGGATATGGGTTTGTGTGTCAAATTAGTGTAGAGAATCTAGAGATATATATATTCTTTATTAGGTGGTTTTTCACCTACCTTTCTCTAAAAAAAAAGTTCGCTATAAAAATTGGACAAAAATGGCTCACTACTACTATTTATCAAAAAAATTAGCAATATATCAATATTTTGAAAATATATAGGAATTTATCATTTTTTTTGAAACTCGAGGTAAAACTCAAGTTTCAAAAACTCAAATTCCTTGAAGAAATGTACTCAAAAAAATTTTGAAAATTTTTTTATAGTACTCGAGTTCCATGAACTTGAGTACCATAAAAAATTTTCAAAATTTTTCCATGATACTTGAGTTCCGTAAACTCGAGTATTATGGAAAACTCGATTTCGCTACACTCGAGTACCCAAACAGTAATAGATTCCTACGTATTTTCGAAACAGTGGTAAATTGTAACATAGTTTACAAAAATGTGTTATTTGATTATTTTTGCGATAAAAATTGGATCAAACTTACAACTCAAAAGGAGATGAATTCTATTATAAAACAAACAGAGAGAGATAAGATGAACACTTAATAGAGCACTTGTAATTAAACTTGTAATTAATTTTCTTGTTCGATCACTGTTGAATTGGTAATACTATTAATAATTTAATTAATATATTTTTATATAATTATAAAAATATATAAAATAATTGAAAAATAATATATATACACACACACACAGAGTTTTAAGTCAACTTTCACACATTTTAATATTAAGAATGTTGCAAAAAAAAAAAAAAATGTATAAACAATTATTAAGTAAACAATACAAATCTAATTATCATATATGTTATATTAAAGTTGAATTACAATAAGAAATCAAAATTAAATTCAATTAGTTTCTAATTATTATCTAATTTTGTATCATGCTTCCAATTTATTTTTCATGTTTTGAGGTCAAATAAGTAAGTAATCCATTCATAGTACTAAGTGCAACAACAAAGATGACTATATGTAAGACCATTTTTTCATTACTATAATTGAATATTTTCATGCATAAGCGCAGTTACAACTTACTAACAAAAATATTATTATTACCAAAATAAATAAAAAAATAAAAAACAAAAACATTACACTTTTTACATATTTTCACTCAAATATCATGAAGGTATTAAATAATTATTAAGGAAAAGCAGAACTAAATATCTCTACCTACCCTCACTTAAACAATTAGAATAATCAATTATCAAATTTAAATTTAAGTTATAAGTAGTTTTGTTTTCAATATGAACAATCAAACTATCTTCAAAAACTCATACTTGAAGAGTCTTAAGATGCCTTTGGGAAATTGAAGTTTCAGCAATATAATCTAAAGATTTTTTTAATTATAAACATATTTTCTTTTAAAAATTATATAAATAATTATTAACTTAGACATTCCTAAATTATAAGATTTAAATGATTATTATTATTTTCAACCTATGACATCTATTTCATGATAATTGTTTTTATCATCAGGTTAAGACCTTAATGAATTTTTGGTGTAAACAAAGTTTGAACCTCATATATTTTATTCAGGACTTTAACTACGAGGTAAGTTAATTGAACCCACTACAATAAGTATTAACATTTTTAGAACTTTTTTTCTTTAATTATTTTCATACAATGTAATTGAGAATGAAATGATTTAATTGGAACCCACTACAGGATTGATAAAAATTCCTTGCAAGGACTTATTCTAAAAGAAAAAAATATGAAATTAGATTTGTGTGTGTAGAACTTTCTACCTAATAAATACTGTAATAAACTATACACGTTCATAATATTATATAAAAGTATAATAAATTTGAATTGGGTGTTTTTTTTTTTTTTTTCTAATTTTGAATGCACAAATTTGTATATAAATATAATAAACACAAAATTAGAGCATAATTAGACTAGTATTTGGCATGAAATCGAAGTGTATTGAAAATTTAAATACGCTTGACCATTGACATTTATCTGTAGTTCAATTAGATTATATTGTTTAGGCTTTAAAGTTTATATTATTGTTATTATATTAAAATTTTATATTGTAGATAGTTCTTATGTTATTTGTATATATTTTTAATTAAATGTATAGTAGAAATATTGACATGTATATGAAAAACATAAGGAAAAAAAATGAAAATTTTAATTGAATATCACATTAAGTTTCTTGATAAATCTATTACTAAGAATATAAAAATATAAGATAAAATTGATATGAAATCTCACAAATTAGTAAGAATTCATAAAAAATAAATGATTTAGAAGATATAAATAATACAACAAAAAGTCTTGCACAATGTGATTTATACGGGTGGGTGGGTTAAAATATAGTAAAATCCGTAGTTTTAAAAACCAGATGGGTCGATTCAATCGATAATTAGACACAAATCTGGTCCAATAAAACCTCAAAACTGATAAAAAAAAATCAGCTAAGAACCGATAAAAAAAAAAATCAGGAACTAGGTGCTTTTCGGTTCTTTGACCGTATGGATTTTTAAAATCATGGTGAAAACCCTTCTTCTAATAAAATTTAGATTTCAAATCATTACAATTTTGTACGTACATACCTTCTTTTTTTCTTTTTTCTTTTTTCTGAAGCGAAAACTTCAAATTTAGCATGGTTGTATCATCTTCAATAGGCTATATTGCATTCAGTTCAATTCAAATTGAGTCGAATTTTTCTCTGCTTTGAAACCTCAAATGTTTAACTCTCAATCAAATAAGTTTCACTCAAAATTTTGTTGTGATGTCGAAGATAAGAGCAAGAGATCAGCAAGTCATCATCTCTGAGCAAACTTGAACTTCGTCATCTCTAATTAGCATTGGCCTAAATTCAATTATAGCCCAATTCTATCATTTTTTAACCTTATAATTTGTTAACGAACATATCTATGATTCTATGGGCCCTAACATTTTTATATTTAATGAGATGAGACTGTCTTAAAATTTTAAATTTAGTAGGATTCTATACATATAATATTTAGAAGTATTTAGATTTGAAAAACCTTTTTTTGGTCCCAAAGTTTGATACGTCTAATTATACCACTCCTTAACTATATAAAGGCTGTGTGATTGTGTGATAACTATGATTGCTGATGACGCGGGGGATGCAAGAAAATTATTATTTAATATTATTTATGTTTGCAAGTCAATTGTATTTTTTTTTTTTTAGGTCCTAGCAGTTCATTAGGCTATTAGTATTTTAATTTGGAAGCAATGTTATTTTTGTAATAAGGCAATTAGGGTTTCCTAACCAATTAGAACTAGGGTTTAGCAATCCTTTATAAGCAATCTATTGTACTCCATGAGGAGATATTTGATATTTTTGATGAATGAAAAAAAAAAAATTGGTCGTTTGGTCTCTCTTTTGGTCTGGTGCTGACTCCTAATGGTTTCCCCGCTTAGTGCTTACTCCAAGCAAGGCTTACGTGCTGACTCCTAGGTCATATCCTTTTATTTTGTTATTGTTTCAATTTTGTTCTGGTTGTTCTGCATCAATTTTGGTATCAAAGCAAACACCGATCTGTTTGAAGCATCATCACAGTCAATCCAAAACCCAAACAAAAAAAAAAAAAAAAAAAAAAACTGTTGAACCACCATCACAACCCATTAGAAATCCCAATCACCATTACTTACCACCACTAAAAGACACCACCAAAAAAAAAAAAATCCTGCTAGCACCACCACCATATCGCCACCATTGACAATTTGACACAAACATCCCAATCACTCCAAGACCCCAACCCCACGGCCACAGATCCTAAGCCCATACTTAAATCACTAAGACAAAGAAGTTTTATCACCACTGACCCTAGTTCATCAATTTTTGGTCTTCCTCACACCAGAGATCCATCTCCATCGGTTCTCACTTGCCACCGTGACTACCGCTATACACACTCGCAAGCCTCGGTTGCAGCGACTCACCACCAGCAACTTCGATCCCTTCCATCCTTGTCTCATGCTGCCATAACCATCACTTGATCGCCGTCGTGCCATAGCAAGTCCACTAGCAACCCACAACCCCATCTAAAATGTAATTTGTCACCTAGATTTTTGTTTTAACTTTTAAGACTCCGGCACACTTGTTTCTAAAACGCTATCCGGCAGTTTTTGTTTCCCTTGAGAACTGCATTAACCCACCATTTCCTGACATGATACCCAAAAAAAAAAAGTATATCAGAAGCTCAAACTTGTCATCTAGCCCAGCCTATGCAGTCCAATTAAAACCATAGGTCCCACTTCCACTTCAACCCAGCATTTACCTGACCCAACTATCCCATTAAAAAAAAAAAAAAAATTCCCACAATATGATCAGCCTAATAAACATCACTCAATTAGATTCTTGTTCATTGGGTTATTATGGCAATATCTGAAGCACCTTATTTTGATGGTTGTAAAATTAATCCACGGAATTTTGTCTACTGGATGAATGGGATGGAGCAATTCTTTGAGCAAGCAAATTTTGCAGATAACAAAAATGTTAGGTATGCAATGTTGAAGTTAAGTGGTGGAGCACAAATGTTTTGGAAGAATCTTGAATATTTCTGCTATCTAAATTATGGGTCTGTTTGGATAGTACTTATTGTTGCTGAAAGTTACTAAAAACTGATTGTTGCTGAAAACACTGTAGCAAAATAATTTTTTAAATATATGAATAGTACCGTGAGACCCACTTTTAATATTTTTAATGTGTGAACAGTGCATAAATAGTGCGTGAACAGTATACGCACAGTGTTTTTTTTTTTTTACAAAAGTCAACAAATCCGGCTGAAAAAAAAAAAAAAAAAAAAAAAAAAAAAAAAAAAAAAAAAGAAAAAAAAGAAGCAGAAAACGCAACACAACTTTGAGTAACTAACCGTGCTATCCAAACCGGGTCTATGAACCTGCCATTAGTGTGTGGGAAGATATGAAAGAAAAGTTTTGTGATGAGTATTTGTCACCATACCTTCAAGCTAAATATCTATCACAATCTTAGTGTAATAATTTTCAAGTTAATGCAAATAGGATGAATTCTCATCCCATTTCATGTCCTCAGTGCACTTTTGAACAATCTATCAAGGACTTATCTACTAAGGAATTAAAGGAATTATCTGTAAAGCTCATGAAAGATGTTCAAGACAGGATTGCTCAGATGAAGCAAAAGAAGACTCAAATCAATTCAATTGGGAAACCAAGGATACTTGATCACAATGAACTTATTGCTCCCCCAATGGAAGACAACATTGATGATGATATCTTGGTCATGGAGAATCCTCAAGCAACACCAAAGCCTAATGTTGACACAAACGTACATGCCTCGATAAATGTTGCTTTAACATGCATGCAAGGAAATGAATCTATTGAAGAGCAACAAGATGAAGAGATGGTTTCTACGGAGAGTATTATGTTAGAGGGTGCACATGATGTGATATTGGAAGCTAATGAATTTGCTTTTGATCAGCCTTCCATGGTGCATGAAGACAAACAATTTGCTAAAGTGGAGAGAGTTGATAACATAATGCTTCCAATAGTTTAAGATAAGATTATGTTGATTCCACACATTGATTTTGTTATTCCAAAAGAGTTTAACACAGTGGAATTCAAGGTTTTTCTTTTCTCTATGCTTCCTAAGGTGATTCCAGACTGAAAGCAAGTGTTACTTGTCAACATCCTAATCCTTCAATGCTTTAGAACTCAAGGTCGAGTCTTTTCCAACCAGAGGAGAATGATGCAGGAGATGCAAGAAAATTATTATTTAATATTATTTTTGTTTGCAAGTCAATTGTATTTTTTTTTTTAGGTCCTAGTAGTTCATTAGGCTATTAGTATTTTAATTTGGAAGCAAGATTATTTTTGTAATAAGGCAATTAGAGTTTCCTAACCAATTAGAACTAAGGTTTAACAATCCTTTATAAGCAACATATTGTACTTCTTGAGGAGATAGTTGATATTTTGATTAATGAAAAAAAAAATGGCCGTTTGGTCTCTCTTTTGGTCTGGTGCTGACTCCAGGTCTATCCTAAGTGTTGACTCCTAGTGATTTTCCTGCTTAGTACTGACTTTTAGATTATATCCTTTTATTTTGTTGTTGTTTCAATTTTATTCTTAGTGTCCTGCATTAGCTGCCTTACTGGATGACCAACATAGAAATCCTATCTAGACCTGATTATAATAGTACTTTACTCCTGAGAAGGGAACTGCGACAAGCCATTACAAACAAGCACTTTAAGCAAAGTAGCAAAGGAAGGGAAATGCCCAGATGAACAATTCATTTGAAATGACACTGTGGTAGACAAAAAGCCTTATAAACTACTCATAAAGAGTTCCGAAGGGAATCGGCTTTTACGCAAAATGGGGTTTTGGGCCTAATCTTATATTCTTATTCTTTGTCTGTTTTTTTACAAAAAGAAAATTGAACCGCGACAATGTTCGTTTAACTTTTGTTTCAGCTATCCAAGTGATTAAGGGTAATATTATTTTGTTTAAGTATTATGAAAATATGTATAAATAAAAAAATATTATAAAGATATTATTATTTAAACAACACAATTAAACATATCCTAAATGTAAAATGTGAAAAAAAAAAAAAAAAATAGTCTATAATTTCACTGCTCACATTTACAATTAATTACGTGGCAAAAATTATAAATTCTTTCGCTTATAAGTCACCGCATGACAAAAAATTGTACAAATAATAATGTTCTTTAACAGAAGAAAAGTTGGCATCAGTTCCGAAATATCACAAAAGAGTTTATGTACCCTTTGATTTTCCGTTCCTTACGTGTCATCTCCTCACCCTAGCCGTATAAAAACCCATGTGAAACCAAGTTGCTCAAGCACTTCAGAGTTCTGGGGAGAAAGTAAGGCATGAATAAGAAAAAGGGGATATGGCATTTAATGGAGTGTACGAGGGAATGGACATTTCATAAATGAAGTTACTTTGTTTGACGCCATTGGAGCCCCAATGTCACTATCAAAATCTCCATCAGAGGCAACAAAAGTACGATTTTTTCACCGATTTCTTACCATTTTTTAACACACAAAGGGACACTGTGCGCCTCAATATCACAATCTACAGCCTTCCCCTACTTAAGGTTTTCCTAGAGCCATGCAATAAACCAGTCTTGCAGACTGTCACAGTCACAGAACCCAGAGTTCTGTGAAGCCTGAAAACTATCCCATTTCTGTCTTTCCTTGTGCCCTATCATCCCTCGTGTCTTTTTGGCTAAATTCATACAATAAAGCTATATTGCACTGAAGAGGTAGAAACTTTGACTTTTGTTTGGTATTATAGAGTAGTTGGCCATTCTTCTTCTAGCTCTATGTCTGTAATGGAAACCCCTGTGCTGCTGCTGCTGAAGTGAAAACGCATGCTGATTATTATTCCGATGTTCTGAGGTTACCATATTTTCGTTAGGTGAGAAATTGGGATTCGGTTTTCACTTTTCATATGATTAAAATCATATTTTAGCTTCATTGACTATACGTTGAATATTATAGTCAGTATAAAAGAACTCACAAATTGCAATAAAAAAATAAATAAATAAATAAATAAGTGACTGTTATTTTCTGGTTAAAGTTCATTTATTAAGGCTATGTTTGGTAATATATAAAATATATTTCGAGTATAAAATATTTTTAGTTGAAAATATTTTTCTAAAAGGTAAATATTTTTAAATGTTTGTTTGGGTTCTAGAAAATATAACGGAAAAGTATCTTCAGTGTTTAGTCATGCATTTAAAAGCATTTTTTCATAAAATATTTTCTAGTATTTGGCCCCTCAATGTAAAACATTTTACAGGAAAAATGCCAACAAAATATACCT
Source organism: Quercus suber (assembly GCF_002906115.3). NCBI lineage: Eukaryota > Viridiplantae > Streptophyta > Magnoliopsida > Fagales > Fagaceae > Quercus > Quercus suber. The sequence goes on along the minus strand of NW_027069768.1, from coordinate 465,402 downwards.
ATAATATAATTGAGCATCTTAAAATATCTATACTCATCATATATGCACATCCATTAATTCCAATCACAAAAAAATATGAACATATACACATCCAATTTTACATAAGAGTTATAGAGGTACTCACATACAAAAATCAGAGATTAACACAACTTTCATGGTCATTCACCTAAGTTTAGATGTGCCATTTTATTGAGTTCATCATCGGGTAGGACTTGAGATGCCACTGCGTTTAGCATTCTTGCATTCAACTTTGCAATCTTTATTGCATGGTTCCGCTGCTCAATTGCGATATCTAATTGATATTTCAATAAATCGTATTTAACATCTCCTATGTAGTAGGGGCTTTCTTCAGTTGAAGGAGTACTGGAACTTGAGATGGAATGAGTAGAATATGTACTGGATGAAGAATCTTGTAGCGCATTCCCATCATCAATATGCCAAAACTTCATAAAAGCAACTTCTACTTCCATTTTATGCTTAAACGCCTTGTGATCTGCTCCAGAATATTGATGAACTTGGGCACAGGCTTCTTCCCATGTGTCATACACCCCAGGCACACGACCAACAAAAACAACGTATGTCTTACCCTTTAGGTGGTCAATAGGATAAACAGTTTAAGAGCCAAAATTGGCCTTATGATATACATATTTAGCGTAGGAAATTATTTGACATACCATTCAATCAAATGTGTAAGCAAGAAGATGATATTTTCCAAAAAACATCATGCAATACAAGATAGTGTAAACCCATTCAACATCATCTTAGCAAAGTCTCCACAATAATTGTTGTTAAACCATCCAAATTCACATAAATATTGTAACAAGCCCAATTCAAGAACAACGCTAAATTCAAGTTTAGCAAAATATTCACAAGCTACCATATACCTTCACAAACACTATTGCAGATAACATTATGCTCATATTTTTTATTTACAAATAAATTTATAAATACAGATAAATATATTCATATATATATATATATATATCAATATCTAAATATATATATATATATATATTTATTTATTTATTTATGTATTTATTTATCAATATACCTTTGAAAACCCTTCAGATTTGTGGGATGGGTTCGAGGGATCGGTGTCAGAATACCTTTAGGTTTAAGGGATGGGTTTGAGGTCATGGTGTCAATAAATACCTTCGAGTTTGAGTGGTGGGTTTAAGGGATGGGTTTTAGCAAGACGTTTGAGGTCATGGTGTCGATAGAGGGACAAATCGTGGGCTGGGATGCTGAAATCGAGGTGGGTTTAGTTGGGTGCATCAGGTACATGCAATGCTCGATCTAGGCATGCTAATCAAAGATGGGTTTGAGCAATACAGTGGAGTTAAGGTTGGTCAGGGAGAGAAGAATAGCCAAGGAAGAAAAGGAAATAGAGTACTTATCAGCGCGTGGAGGGGAATGAGGCAGTGCGATCTAACCAGAATCGGGTTTGGGTGGATCTCCGAGTGACTTTCTAAAGCTGCTCTCTCTCTCTCTCTCTCTCTCTTTTATGTATGTGTGTGTGTGTGTGTTTTTTTTTTTTTTTACCAAGTATTACATGTGCTCCCAAACACACATAAGAGTGTAAAATATTTTCCAAATTTCATTTTCACCTGAAACAACACATAGCCTAAGTGATCAAGAAAAATGTTAAGGTAATGTTTTCTATGTAATTATTTAATCCTTTGATAAATGCACTTTACTTGTAATTGGGTAGATTTAAGTTAGGTTTAATGTATCAAGAAGTATGTTATTCAAACATATCAAGTGATAACATTAAAGACATGAAGTTTGATACAAGAAACAAATGAAGAAAAGTTGTTTCATTAAAACTCAACACAAGCTCGACACAAGCTGCTATCGAGGATTAATGGACAAGCTCAATACAAGCTCAATCTATTGAGAGTTATGATTTCAGAAATTTTAGATCTAAAATTTGTTGAAATGCAAGCAAATTTGGCACGGAATAAAGCAATAAGGATTATTTTAAAAGTCATCAAGTTCAAAAACAGAGATCTAGAACTTGTAAGGTTGAATTTATTCAATCATGTGTTGGCATTATACCATGCCAAATTTGCTTGTATTTCAACAATTAGATACCCTGTATTTAGGTGGGAATAATGTAAAGGTTATGTGTGAGAAGAGTATGAAGAATTCAAGTGTGTGAGCATTCAGAGGATTCTCGCGACTGGATCTTGTGAGTGACTCGCGATTGGCGACTCGCCAAAATGCCACATGTGTGAAGCATGCAGGAAGCTGAAGGGTCACGACAGTTGGAGCACTACAAAACAAAAATTGATAGTCTGGCATAGCAATTAACTCGCAATTCATTCTACTCACGAGTGAGTCGCCAGAATGCCCTGTTTTGCAGAAAATGACTTTTCATATTCCTTACATACCCAACTATAAATACCCTTATACCCACGAAATGTAGAGAGTTTCTAGAGAGAATTTTGAGAGAGAAACCCTAAAGAAAACCAAGATTGACTCATCCATAATATTAGAATTTTGATTATCCAAAATCCTTTACTCTCACCTTTTCCATTGACATACCCTTAAGAGGTTCGTTAGCCAGATCCTTATCTCACCATATCCATATTAATGAGAAGATATTTTGGTACTTAGGAAGCAGTTCGGAGATAACCAATTTACTTGGTTGATGCAATGGACTTATTGCGGGATCCGGAAAGCTAAAGAAGACACGGTTAGACTTAACCTTGTTGGAGCAAGAAGCTTGGAGGGCTTAGGTACATTGGGTAGATTAGGCTTGAAGGGTCTATTACTATTCGTGTATCCCAACTTTATTCTTTAGTGGATCATTTTACTGTTTATAGGGCGGCATAGGGGTTTTTCGCCGAGTTCTTCGGTTTCCTCTTCGATAACAGATGTCAGTGTTATCTTTGTATTTGCATCTCTCTAACCTTTACTCTCTACCTTTAATTGCTGATGTGTTGTGGTTAATTATGGTTTAGAGTTATTTATTTAATTGGGTTTTTGCTTGTACTTATTATTTCATACACCTATTGTTCGAGTATAATCTTGTGTTGGTTATATTTGAAATTAGAGGTCTAAGCATTCATTAGTGTTTTACATATTAAGTGAACTTTTAGAACTCATATACTTTATGTGAAGTTACTGTGTTTGTACGCCTTAGGCTTTTGTAACTAAGTATTTCCTGATCTTCATCGTTTATAAAGTGAAGAACTTTGTAGCCAACAACAATCAATCAAGTTGCTGGAGTTAGTCACGTACTAGTGCAAAGGAGTTAATCACAGATTGGAGATTTGTGCAATAAAGGAAAGAAGTCTACTATAAGATCAAGTCTAATTGGGTACTGGTTGCAAAGGTTCAACTGTAGGTTAGTATTTTGGGATAGGTCAGGGTAGTAGTAAGATTCCTCATACTTGTAATCACTTGATTATTGATTAATAGATTCTTAGAAGTGGTGACCTTAAATTCACCCAGTGGGGTTTTTGCCTTACAAAATATTTTCTCCATTTGTCAACAAATCACCATATCAATTTAATTTTCACTGCACTTAGTTTATTTGGTAATTTGTTGGAGCCTCCATAATTTGCATGTAATTTGATCTGATTAATCAACTTGGGTAATTGAATTGATTAATTGGGGTCAATCTATTTTAACCCAACAAATTAAAAAAAAAAAAAAAAAAAACATAATTATAAGACTGAAAGCAAAAGAAGCAATGAAGAAATTTAAAGTTCCCTACAACAAATAGATGATAAGCCAAATTTGGTGCCTTGGTCCCTATGCCCCCCAAATGTCAAATATGTTAATGTGCTCCCTTCTTTATACCCATTTACGTGTTAATGGATGAGGGTTGGTCTATATACATATGCTAATTTGGGCAACAGGAACTTGGATTTAGATTAATTTGGGTGAAATCCAAATACAAAAAAAAAAAAAAAAAAAAAAAAAAAAAAAAAAAATTTTTTTTGTGGATAGTCTAAGTAGGCTAAGAATTTAAAGTTAATCAAAAATTTTAAATCTTGAAATCCTAGAATTTGAAATAAAATTTAACCTAATGGAATTTTAGAAATTCTTAAGTATATTTTATTATTTTAATAAATTTAAAATTTTATAATTTCAATTCCTCCTATGTATAAGTTGCATTCAAATATGAAATATTAATTTCCCAACCAAGGTATTTAGTAGAGGACTTATAGGTTGGGTAGAAAATGTAATTGTGGTAGTTTTATTCATGACTTCCTAAGCCAATTGTATTTGGATGATCATATAAATAAATGAAAAAAGTTAACAGATGATCTAAGAGAAATTTTTAAAAAACTATTTTAGTAAAGCTTTTATGGGAAAAGAAAAAAAAAAAAAAGCAATTAATGTTTTGATAACTTTTTCTATTTCTCATAAAAATAGTATCAAAACTTTTCTAAAATAGTTTATTAACAATTACCCTAAGAGCACCCGCTAGCGTTACCCTAAATAAATAACCAAAAAGAATCTTGTGAAAGAAGCCTAGAGTGCGCTTGTACCATGAACTTCGCCTAAAGGAATTTTATGAAGGAAACCTACCTAATCCCAGGTTATCTACCCTATTACCCAATATACTATTTACCAACTAAAACAAATGGTAAACTACTTATTTGGTCTCTATCTTTTACATCATATTTCAGTGTCATGTCAATTTAATCTTTGTAATTATCTTTTGGATAGAAATTCCTGACATGGCAAACATCCAAAATAATAAATTAGTTTTCGTTGATGTGACAATAAACTAATTTTTTATTTTGGTCGTTTGTCACATCAACAATTTCTATCCAAAAGATAATGGTTGAGATTAAATTGACACGACATTGAAAGGTTAAAGACCAAATTGACACAATATGATGCAAAGAATAAGGACAAAACACGTAGTTTACCCAAAAAAACAATGAAAAGAATATAAGAGCACTAGCACAAGGTGTTAGATCCCAATCCTATTTTAACATACAAAAAATTATTTTTAATATAGCATTTGAAAATAGACTTCACATCAATTGTTTTATTTTTCACGTGCAACTATTTTTTTATTCATTTTTTTCTCTCTCTCCTTCTCTTCCACTCTGTCTTTCTCTTCTCTCTCTTTCCTTTATCTGATCACATCTCTCTCTCATAAACCAAACAACCACCATCCCCACAAAAATCACCACCACCACCATCTTAAAGGCTCAAACTCACAATACATCATCATCACCATTATCAAAACTTATTAACAAATACACCAAATCTGACAAACCCACGTTGATGTCCACCGATCTCCATTGGCAAACCCACTAGCAAACCATAAAACGAGAGAGAGAGAGAGAGAGAGAGAGAGAGAGTACTATTACAAATGCTAATTTTTTCAACATTTGGAACATTTGATATAATTGTGTTTTTGGTATTTGGTATGCTAAATGCTAAATATTTAGCATATAGAACACTTGATAGGATTCACATTTGTTGTGCTAAAATGCTATTTTACACCCAAATCACTAAAAAGCATGTTGCATTGGTGGTGTTATAGTTACAAAATTTTACATACTAGCTACAGTGAACTGCCATCTTTGGCAATCTACTGTAGCAGCAAAGTGGTGTAAAAAATTTTGTTTATTCCATGTCTCTCTCTTCTCTAATTTAAATATATATTTTTTCATCTCTCTCTGATATTTTCTCCTCTCTTTTTTCTCTCTAACACCTCCCTCTTGACTAAAACCAAACCCTCCCAAAGCTTCTCTCTTCACTCTCGCCTTTTGGTTCATTGAGACCGGGCTTTTGGGGCTGTCGGTTATGTTGCTTGTGGGTCATCAAGATCGGTTTTCTGGGTTCTTGGTATTGGTGGTGGGTAGTTTTTCGGTTGAGATTGGCCTAGGGTGGGTTTATTGGTCTGTGGTGGTGGGTTAAGATTAGATTTTGGGTTGAAATTAGGTTGTGGATTGAAATTGGGTTGTGATTGTAGAGGAGGATTATGGGTTGCTGGTAGTCACTACAAAAAAAGTGGGCCTATAGTGGCGTTTTGTTTTTAGTGGCATTTATAAAGAACGCCACTATAGGTATCCTATAGTAGTGTTTTTTAAGAACACCATTCTTTAAGAACGCCATTATAGGTTTTCTATAGCCATGTTTTGAAGGGTCTATAATGACGTTTTAAAACACTAGATCTATAACAACATTTAAAATGGCCTATAGTAATGTTTTAAAAACGCCACCATATGTCCTGGTCTTACAAGGACCTGTAGTGGACCTATAGTGGCGTTTGGAAAGTGCCACCATAGGCCCAGCCGGGAAAAAAAAAATGTTTAAGACACCTATAGCGGCGTTTGAAAAGCGCCACTATAAAAAATATATATATTTGAAGGACCTATAGCAGTTTTTGAAAACGCCACTATAAGTCCCAAAAAAAAAAAAAAAGCTTTTGTTAAATTTCGAGAGATCTCATTATCTCTCATTCTCTAGAGAAGGTATATGGTATCAAATGCTACCATGTCAGTTGTATTAAAATCTAATAAGTATGAGACATGTCATAACTGTTGACACTCCATTTTGCAACCCGCATTTAATCTCACATGGAGAGTAAAAGGGTAATTTTACATTGGAAATATGCATCTTGATTTTGGTCATTAGATCCTTAATCTCATTTCACCAAAATGATCTTGATGTTGTAACGATCAAATTGACTAGTTATAAGCCTTAATTGGACCACCACATTGAAAGTTATCATCAAATCAAGTTTTAATGACCGAGATGCATTATCACAAATTGAGTCAACCATATGTGATTATGAACAATTGATTCCAATTGGTTATAATTATAATCAATTTGTGATTAATAATGTGTCATAATTTGATTGGTTAGGACTACATTTTATGGTAAAGTTGTATACACCTAATTAATTAGATAGTTAAACATTAATTATTCAATGAATAATTTGTGCAATTATCTTTTAATTAGAGTAAATTCGGAACCAATTAAGTCTGAAATGGGAGTGATTGGAGCCATTTAATGTTAATTGGGAGCAAATTTGGGACCTATTAATGTTAATTGTGCTGAAACCATTTTCTGACAAATAACCTGTTCTCACCATTTCATCGATATATCTCAGAATATTTTGAATCTGTGAATGAGGTTAATTTTTCCAGAAACTAGACATCTGGAGCTTCAATTTAAGTACAAGAACGAGGCAATTCGATCAGAATTGAGTTAGATATGACTTTTCAAAGTTGGCTCTACAGGCTGTTACAGCAATTACGGGAAAACCAAATTTTTGCTTTCTCCTCACTCCCACCAATCTCTCCATTTAATGCACCAGATTTTTCTCAAAACTAAAATAAGGTCTAGGTTCTTGATTATTTGTCAACTCTCATTAAATGGCATTCCATTCATATTTCCTCCACCAGTACTATATAAACCCTTCTTCTCCTTTATTCCAAGACATAAAAAACCCCCTCTCTCTTCTCTTCTCTTGAGTTCTAGTGAAGTAGAGTAGTTTTGTCATATCTTGGTCTTCCTAAGACTCAAGGTATAGAATGAGATTCACTCTCCCTTTCCTAATTCTTCTCTTTTTCCTCCATCCTTAGGACCTCCATCAAGAGTCTCCTCCTCCACCATATTGATCTTGCATGAAAGTAGAATCTCTTTCCCTAACTAGTTTTTTATGTTCCTATAATGAGAATTTAAGATTAAAGCATGATAATTATTTAAATTCCCTTGAATATGTTTGAATGCTCTTAATTATTCTTATATGTTCTTCACATGTTCTTGGTTGTTCATCACATGTTCATGCATAACACTAGTTTTAATCTTAAATTCACATAAAAAATATGAAAAACATATTTGTTTCAAAATTCTTTCAAATCCTTGAATCTAGGTTATCACCATCCATACACATTCACTAGAATTTATTTTTTAATCCAAATGCAATGCTTAATAAATTGAATTAGGGTTTATCACATGCACACACATTAAATTCAACATGCAAATTGATTGACATATTGAATGATATGATATGAATGTTGGCTACCATAATCTAGAAGGCCGGTTTCACTGGGTAAGGTGGATGCCTAATACCTTCCCACCTTGTAACATAGCCTCCGAACCTAGATTAAGGGTTAGTAGATCAAATGTTTATCCTTGTAATTTTCAATTTTTAAATTGTAATTAGGAAACAAAGTTATACACTTTATCTTAGATTGTATCTACTAAAGCCATGTAACTTTCTTATGATCAATGTAAATCCAATTGAAAATTAATAAAATGAAGAACTTTTCAATTTTGGTTTTCTTATTTATCTCAATAATTAAATAAGTAACGACTCCATTATAAAACTCTTAATCTAGAGGTAAAAATGTAACTACTCGATCCTCTATTTTAAGAGACAATAACACGACTCCACCCATTCACGTGGGTTTGGCCCAACATCCTAAAAAAGTGGGCCGGGGACACAGTCTCTCACAAAAAGACATGTGTTAGTGGGTAGTTATTTTTTTATACATGTCTCTTATTTATTGGGTTTTGATATGGATGACGTAGTATCATTTGAGGTTTACTCAATTAGAGTTCTTTAACCCACTTCTGTTAAAAACATGGTTAATTATGCAATTTTGCTCAACTTTTATATCTCTCTCCTCCAAAAATACAAAAAATATAAAAATACATGATTAAATAAGATCAAAAACAATCCAGCGGAACACTTGCATCGTAGGATTTCATATATAGGTAGACAACTTAAGTTTCAGTCAAAACTCAGGTGGATAAAGTGTCAAATTTCAAACCACAGATAGACAATTTAGATTTCTGTCAAACCACAGGTAGGTAAATTGTAATTTGCCCTTTATTTTGTTAGGAGTGTTTTTATGATTTTAAATTTGTCTCTTCACCTTTTGTATTTTCGAATATAGTGGGGGGCCTTTATAATGCATTCTATTGGGCAATAAAATGAGCCTTAATTTTGTTTAGTGAAGCAACCTTGATTAAAATGTTAAAATAAATATATTATATTAGTTAATAGAGGGGGCCTTATTTCATTTGGAGGTTTTAGGCCATTGTCTAAGTTGCCTGTATGGCTGAGTCAACCTTGCCTAAAAAAATTGTTGCCTCGTTGTTGTTATTTTTTTTTTCATTCACCACTTAATGGAAAGGATTATTTTGACACTATACTAAAATGTTAGGGATTTAACTAACATATTTGAAATGTTAGGAACCAAAATTTTAATTAAATAAAGCTTTTATATATAAAAAATGAATGTTAACGTTTATGTTTATGTTTAAAACGTTTTTTATTTAAATATTGTTAAAAAAATAGTTCTTAATTTTTACATTATTAACCCTTTATGGTATATGAAAAGTAAACATGATTCGTTAGAAAATTTTAAACATATTATCAAAAAAAATTACAACAAAACAATTAAATACTGAAAAAAAAAATTAAATGATAATTTAGCCATATCAACCACATTAGATTTTTACCATTTAATGACAGAGGCTATTTTGACACATTACTAAGATGTTAGGGACTAATTTAATACATGTAAAATGCTAAGGACCAAAATGATAATAAAAAAAATTTTTAATTTAAAAAATACGATTGTATATTTATATGTTTATGTTTATGGGTGGTTTTTATTTAATATTGTAGAAGCATTTGGTTCATTATTTTTACATTCTCAATCATTAAAGATTTTTAAAACTGTATATGAAAAATAGACATGATTTGTTAGAATTGTTTAAGCATCTTATGAAATATATATTATAAAAAAACATTTAAATATTGAAAAATAAAATTCCATTAGCATAATCCTAAATAAAATGCATTATGTTTATATTAATAATTATAAAAGCTAATTATGTTTTGGGAAGAAATACATATAAAATAACTGAGTGAGAAAAAAAAAGAATAAAAATATTTTTTTAATAAAATAGAGAAGTGGAAAAAAAAAAAAAAAAAAAACAACGTGTTCAGGCTTATACTATTGTTGCTTTCAGGTAATTTTTATTAAAATTTAAAATTTATTTTTTAAAAAATTGAAATACATTTTTATATGAAACAATTGATGATATTTTTATTATAAAGTTATACAGATTGAATAAGAAAAGGTGGAAATGTAGAATCAATTTTTCCTTTTGATGACAATGGAGTGCAGGATTGATTACAAATGCAACCAGTTATTAAGCGTTGTTTTTATGTGCCAAAGTCATTTTTTTGAGCCAAAAATAGTATAAAAATTACTGTTTTGACCTTGGAATAAAGGGAAAGTAAAAAAGAAAAAAAATTATTGACCCTAATTGAATGTTGGATCACCAAATTTTGCAAGATCAGAGATAAAATGATCTTTGTTGACCAAGTTTTGACTAAGTTAACTGATAGTCAAATGAAGTCAAAATTTTACCCAGTTGCTAAATTTTATCATGTTACACCAAAATTAATATTTCCAAACATTTTCAAAAAAACATTGATCAAATTTAGGCCAAATTTGGCCTTGGTTAGCCCAAGTTTGGCCTCAGTTTGTCCAAGTTTGGATGAAATTTTGATTCCCAACGAGCACATGTTGAGTCTTATGTCTATGTTTATACATACATAATGAACGTGCCTTTTAATGCTAGGATCACATGCGATTTGATTAATATGTCCCATTCATTTGTGATTAGTAGTATACCCATTCATAAATCCTTTGATTATTGATGTAATCACAAGATGAGTTCTTGAATTTTATAGAATCAATTTATGGTTTGTTAGAGTTCACACTTGGAAGTTCAAATCTATTATCCATGCATGATTATTTACTTTTTTGCATGACCAACTTAGAGTTTGCTCTCATTTTTTCTCCTTTTTTTTTTTTTTTTTTTTTTTTTTTTTGTCTTTTTCTTCTTATTTCTTTTGATGCGTGTTGGGGACGTTTTTACGACAAGGGCCAAAAATGTGAGAACGGCCTAAATCTCCCATTGGGTTCTTTAGAGGTGTTTCTTGTGGAGAATCAAGTCCAAAATTCCAAATGTATAATGAACAAAAGGCTAATGCTACTTTGACAAGAGAGGATCAAAATGATAATAAAACAATTGTAGAAAAAGCATAAAAACATAATATGTCTAAAACTTCGACCCATAGTCATCGAGAAGAGGAAATTGAGAGAGGTTATGAGGAAAAGAGGGAAAGTTTCTCCTATACCCATATTTCCACCCCTAAAGTTCAGAATTGTGAGATTGTTGACTGGCTGAATGAGCTTTTACTCTAAAGTTTCAGGTATGTGGGTAGAATGTGGTTAGTTGATTTTGAATCTAATTAAGACCTTTTGTATTGAACTTGGGGTGCTCTAAGTGATTGTTTTTGGTCAATAGAAGAGGCTTTGAACCCTAAGGTATGAATCAAAAAAGTTATGGCCAGATTTGATTTAATTGGGTAAGAGAGATGCCTTGCTTTTTGCATAATTTGGAAAATAAAGTGGCCTAAATTCATGGGCTGACGTTTCCTAGACATGGCAGGTCCTTGGAGATTGCATTTGGTTTTTGCAGCAGACCAGGCCATCCACTTAGGGTCAGCTATGTGTTTTAGGCAAAAAATACTATAGTAGAAAAGTTGGGTCACAGTCACCTAGAGTATAAAAACTGTTTTAGGGTGAAAATTTCGAGTACAAGACCTCATTCATGAGCCTAAGGTACTATCAGTGTCCCTTGCCCACTTGGAAGCACGTATGTGTTGGGCTCATGCAAAAGGTCCGAAAGGAACTGACCTATACCCTCCAAACCACATTTCCTCAATTTCTCCCAATAAGTCACATGGACTTAGGTCATGCTTTAAAGAATAAAATAAAACATAATACATGAATTAAGCCCACAAGGATGTCGGGCTTGTAGAAAATGTGTCGCAAAAATGAGTATTAACAAGAGCATCTGCTTTAGTGCTCCAACTGAAGGTGTTACAATGCTGGGTTTTTCTTTTTGGGAAATGCTTAAAATGCCCGGACATTGGTTAACAATCCATTTAAAGAAAGTTTTGATGAGAAAAGAAAAAAAAAATGTAATTAATGTTTTGACAGTTTATTTTTTTTAATTTTTTTTTTATAAAAGTTGTGTCAAAATTTTTCTAAAATAAATTTTTAACTAATGTTCTAAGAGTACTCATTAGCATTACTTTTTTTTTTTTTTTTAAGTATATATAAATATGTAAAAAGTGATATAAGTCTAGAGCCTAATGCGTTTCTTCTGCTGGGCTATAGGCACAAGGCCCAATGTGTCCTTAAAATATACATATCTGGGCTCCTCCAGATCCCGCTCAAAAAGAGTATTCTTCTTACAGCGAAATTGTATCTTCTCAAAACTTTAAAAATAAAGTTGGCTTTTTCCTTATATATATATATATATATAAAAGCCTAAAGCCCAATGTGTTTCTAATGAGATAGTTCAAATTACACCTAGTATAACTCTTTAAAGTTATACATTTTTTAAACCATTGAATTGAAATAGACCCAACATTTAAAAAAAAACTATAATTATTATAAATATTTTAATTAAAATCTAATTAATTATCTTTATTTATTACCTTCCAAACTTCTTTCTAAACCCAAAAAAGTTTGGCTGTTGACTCTCTCTCTCTCTCTCTCTCTCTCTCCTCCACCGCCTCTACAGGTTGGCAAAAAAAAAAAAAATGGCAAACAAAGATGCTGTTGTTGGCGTACAGCCATATCCTCAGCCCATCTCAGAGCTGCCTTCCACAATTGCTTCAACAAGTTCCAACTTCAAAATTCGAATCCATCCTTCTTCTTTTTTAAATTTTTTAGGGGAAAAAGGCCTTTTTTATTATTATTTATTCTGCAACAAAAATTAAATGTACAAATGGTATTTAGAGAAGTTCGTGAAGGGTCAATGGAAGAAAGAAGAATGTGTTTCTGAGTGGCAAAAATACAGAGCTTGCCTTGCTTTACTTCCTTCATTTTGCTCCCTTTTCTCCAATTAATTATATAAAATTTTTTATTCCATTCTTACATAATCGACTATTGTTCACAGGAGCATTTGGATGGTAAGCAGGGTTGGATCTTTTTCCCTCTCTTCATTGTGGTAAGATTCATAGGGTTGTGTGTTTGAAATCTGAACATTTGGTTAACATGGTTTTGCACTGGTTTGTGAGTGCTCTGTTTCTGTTTCTTTTTTGGTTTGTGAGTGCTCTGTTTCATTTGCAGGTAGCCTTTTGTTGATGTTGTTGTAACCAAGTGCAAGCACTATTTCTGTGAGCATTGCCCTTCTATTTCTATGAGCAAGCATTACTTCAGTCAACTATTTGTGGATTTTTATGATAAAAGAATTTTAGATT
>NW_027069768.1:389611-444611 GCF_002906115.3 Quercus suber | reverse complement strand
AGAAAACTCACCCTCCTCAGCTGGTTCTTCAGGAGCAATCATAACCAGTGCAGCCTCAGATCGAGCAGTCTCAGCCTCCTTAGGAGCAACTTCAGTCTCGGAGCTAGAGGGGGCAAACTCTCGGATGGCAGGAGGGAAGTATATACTCTCCACCTTCCACAGATTTGATGAAGCCTCAACCCCAGCTTGTTTGAGGGCTTCATTTCAAGATTGGGAACAGTAGAGCCTGTATACCCCAATTACTTGAACCTTGAGAGTGGCCTCGGTCTCGGCCACTCCCAAGGTAAAAGCTTCCTCCTCGGCTTTCTCCTTAGAGGTCTCAACCTCTATCTTGGCGAACTCAGCCTCTTCCTTAGCCCTCAAGGCTTCATCCCTGGCCCACTCCGTGACATTTTTGGCCCCCTCTGCCTCAGCCAACTTCTTCTTCAGATCAGCGATTTGCTCCTTGGCAATCTTTAATTAACCCTCAATTTCGAGCAGGCGCCTCGTTTGGTCCTCGGCCTGTTTCTGAGCGCCAGCTAGGCTTGCTTCAGCGCTATCCCTGGCCCTTGTCATCTCCTTCAGATCCTCCCTTGCTTTCAAGAGATCAGCCTCGGAGTTTTTAAGGGTTCGGGTGGCATTCAGGCGCTTTTCGCGCTCCAAATCCAGGGCCCTGCCCTTCCAACCTATAAGTGGCTTGGATAGCCTACCAATTGAAATAAACACACGATAAGTTGGAAACCAAAGAACAAAAATTAACGAAGTCACAAGTGCTAGAAGTCTTACCATGCCTAAGTACCTCTTGAGGTTGAGGACGACCTCCTGCCTCCTCAAGTCCCCCAACTCGGCCATATCGGTAGGGAGTAGCAAGGACCTCTCCAACACATCGGCCACGTAGGTGCCCTCGCCCCCTCGGAAGTTGAGGGAGGCGTTGTCCTTCAAAGGTTCCCCATGGAGCATCGGGGCAGGGAGCCAGGCCTAGGGCTCGGACTGCGTGGCGACCTCTTTTTCTTGGCCTCGATTGCCCAGTTTTCAATTGCTTTGAAGCTCGTCGGGCTTCATCTTCCTCCTGAGAGGAGCGAGATCTCCCCCCATCCATTGGCTCTTTGCCTTTGGAAGCCCCCTTCTTTTTGGATCGACGGGCTCAGGCCGAGGAGGCAGGGTCGGCTGGGTGGAAGATGACCTGGTCTACACAGGCTAAGGCTTAGGTGGAGGAGAAGGAAGCTTGGATTGTGGTTTCCCCAGTGCGTCCCTCCCCGGTTGGCCCTCGATTAGGTCAAGCAAATTGGTTTAGGGTTTTCTCTTAAAGCCCATCTCGACCTGAGAATCAATCCCTACTGATGAGAGATTCGCTTCAGTCAAATTAGGATCGCCCAAGTCACTAGAGGGATCCTCGGATGGATAGACTTGGTCGATGAACGGTAGACCCTTAATACAACTGGATTAACCTAGTTAATTAGCCAAGTGATTAACTTAGTCAAATTATGCAAATCTAGGTTATCACAATCAAACAATCATATCAAGTATATAGCAGCAAAAAAGTAAATAACACAATAATATGATGACCCAGGAAACTACACGGTAAAAACCTGGGGAGGATTTGACCTAGTTATTCTCAAGGTAAACTTGAATCCACTATCTTGAAAGAATCGAAGTTCATACAATAAGACTTACAAGCCCCCATGCTCGACTTTTTATTGCTACCCACCAGTAGAACTTACTGACACGACCATGTGCAAGCTCCGAGACCACGGACTCCTTCTTTCTTGGATTCTCTAGCAAGTACAAGCACACCCGTTTGTGTATCTTTAAGTTCCAATGACAGCAACTGAATTGATTATCAAGGTGTAGATAACATCTCCTCCTTGAAAACCCTAAGCTTTGTGTAAAGGAAAGCTCCTCTAAATCTCACAAGAGATTTACACAAAACAGCAATATGAGAAACCTCTAAAATGTGGCCAGGGTTTGCCTTATATACCTTGGCAAAACATAAAACCCTAAAACGTTTTAAAATAGGCTAGGGCTAAGTTGGAAATCTGCAGAAAAAAAAAACATTCTGCCCCAGGTTCGATCGATCGAGCCTAAGCTTCCATTGATCGAGCCAAGCCGAAAGTCACTAATACTTTCTGCAACCACTCGATTCCAACTTTACATAAATGCACAACTTTGAGCAAGTCTAAACACGACTAAATAAACCTGTTTTGATCATGGTTTGCCAACAATACAAATTAGAGTTCTAAATACATTAAATCCTAAATCTTTAGAACCTAACAGTTGAAAACACCAAATTCGTCCTCAGACAGACCCAAATCAGCAACTTTTTCTTCTCTTTCTACTCTTCCTCCCTTAGCCTTTGTAGCCTGATGGGATGAAGAAGGGCCTGCCAACAGAACGCCTTCTGGGATAGGAGATCCTTCAGGAAGCGAGAACCTATGCTCTGCTACAGTGATTCTGTGAAGCCAAGGATCTTTGGCTCTAATCACGTACTTCGGAGCTGAGAACGATTTCTGGAAGGAATCGTACCCGAGAATCTTATGAGCGGCTCTGATTTGGTTGTCAGCTTCATTCATAAAGACCTCCGCCTTAAGGATGGTTTCTAAATCCTCCCGGTTGACCAAGTGAAGGTGTCGTTCAAAGGCGTGAGGATCTGCAAAAAGAAAGCACATTCATATTAGCAACTGAACAATGCAAACTGTGATAACATAAAAGATCAACCCTCTCTTACTCTGAATACCCCACCTGGTACCCCCTCCTCTGTCAGACAATGAAGGCAGTCGTGCCACTCCGCAGCCACGATGAGAAAGTACTTATTCAACCCCTTGCTGGACTTAGGGAGGCACTGAATAAGCCGAACCTTATCATCCCTCGTCTTCATATAATAGGACTTACCCTTTAGGTGTTGGAGGTTGTAGCACCAGTTTATATCGTGGTGGGTTAACCTCAACCCCATTTTCTTATTTAAAGCGTCTACACAACCCAGGATCCTAAACACGTGGGTGGCACACTGGGTGGGAGCTAATCGGAAATGCCTAAGGTAGTCCCTCATCACCGGCCTCATAGGGATTCTCATATCACCTTCTAGGAAGGCGATTATGGGAATCACTACTTCCCCCTCTTGCCTCCTAAAATGCCACTCCCCTTCTTCACAGTATCTTAAACCTACATTACGGGGTATCCTATAATCGGCGATGAACTTCTCCATTGCCTCTTCAGACTCAACCAACTTTTTAAACCTACCCATCCCTAGGAATGGCTAAAGGACTCAGGGAAGGATGAAAGAAAGAGAGAAAATGTGAATTAGAGGGAGAAGAAAACTTACAGAAATGAGGAAAAGCTCCTCGAACAGGCTTTTTATGTTGAAAAGAAATGTGAGTTTGGTTGGAGATTTGACCGAATTCAAGATATGTGCACAAGAACTCTTAAGTGTAAAAGTGAAGAGGCAAATCGATTCAAATGGGTATTTATACCTCCAATTAAAAAGAACCGTGCGGGTTTCCCGCCCATAAAGTTAAAGAAATCCCTACCATTAGCTTACCATCACACTGTTGAACGTGGGAAGCACAGAGCCGCCAGAATTTAATGAAGGTGCGCTCCGTATACTGAAGCACCAGGAACGTGCCTTGGATAGGTGAAGAGGCTCTAGCACTAACGAAGGACAAGACTTGACAAGCCATGACAAAGGCTCGAGGACATCAAAACCCTCCTCTTCGTCCGAGGAGCTGAACAGCAGGATTTTGAGGGGTTATTATGGGGTCAAAGAATTTAGCAACTCCAGCCTATTTTATACCAAGCCCAAGGCCCACGCCGAGGAGTAAAAAATGCCCGAGGACGATCGAAGAAAGTCCAAATTGCCAGGAGACATTGTCGAGGACAATCCTGTTCTCGGCCAACCGAGATCATAGAAAGGAAGAGCGGAACACCATCAAAGGCAGCCTCCCAAAGCATCCCAAGAAAAAGGACAAGTGCAATGGGTTAGCCATGGGAGCATGGTGGAGGAGCAACTTAAGGAGAAACTGTCACCTCTGCATTAAATGCCCACGATTAACGTCCTGGCTGCATTAATGAGGAAATGACCCCAGAACAGTGCTGCCTTGGTTGCTGCAACTCACAGGAGGTTTGGGAAAGTGGCTGATGGGACAAACACTCGAGTAGTGACCTGCATGATCAACAAATTGAGGGCCAAGATCAACTGGAAGGAAGTATATAATATAAGAAATCCTCCAGAAAAGGAGGTGGAGAATTAGAAACAGAGAAGACCGTGGCAATTTACATCATCTTCGAAGCCTTAGGAACCAAGCATTGAAGAAACAATAAGACCAACCAACTCCTCAAGTGAAGGCCGAGGATAGAATATTACACTTTAATCCACGTCCTTGTTATTCAATCCATTCATAACCATGTCTAGCTGTTGTAACCCTTACTAAGGCCTAGTTCTTAAACTCATTCTCTATAAATTTATTATATTGGGCTAGTTGGGCTTAAGTCCACTCATCCCATAGTATAAGTGCTCAAACCCAGTCCCTACAGTTGTAAAATAATAATAGTCATAATAATGAAAATAAAATTAAGTTAAAATATGGTATTCATCCAATTATTTTCGTTTGACTAATCTTTACTTTCTCTGAATAAGTGGTATTATAAAGTACTTCTAATACAACTATTAAGAGTACTTTCTCTACAAGAACTACTAATTTTTCCACCCAAAAGAATTAAAAAATAAATAAAATTTAGTAAAGTCTCATAGTTTAACATTTAAATGGATCACTAAAAAAAAAAAAAATCAAATTCTAACTTGCAAAACAACTAATTATTAACCCAAATCAAATCAAACCAATGAGATAAAAAAAAAAAAAAAAAAAAAAAAAAAAAGATAAAAAAAAAAAAAAGAACTTGTGATCAAGAATTAGAATACCAAAATACCTAAATATGCATAAAAGTCTACACAAATTTATCAAAAAGAGAAAAAAAATGTGATGTGACAATTAAATCAACAATAACAAAAATAACCATTAGTGGAAAAAAAATAAGTGGTTGAAACAATAAAAAATCCACCAAAAGAAAAACAAAATTGGAGAGAGAGAGAGAGAGAGAGAGAGAGTATTGACCTCTTTTGTTGTGGACAACTTGAGAGGATAGGGGAGGTTGGAAATGAAATAATAAGAAATTTATATAAAAATTAAGATGGAATAGGAATGGTGGAAGTAGATGAAAGGTTGAACAAAGTGAAACTGTAGAATTTAAGAAGATATAAATGAGAAAATTTAAAAATCTATTGAAGGAATCAAATAAATTTTTTTTTTAAACAATAATCGGAGGAGATGAAAGGTTGAATTAAGAAGACAATAGTTGAAGAAGATGAAAATTTGAACAAAGTAAAATTTGCAAAAAACAAAAAAATAATAAAGGATGCTAAAGATGTGGTAAAAAAAGAGTGTTGCAAACATTCTTTACATGCCACAAAAAATAAAAATAAAATGGCTATTTGTTATATTAGGAGTTAAAAAATGGGAATAGGTCTTTAATAATATAATAGATCATAATTAATTTCACTCACCAAATAGAAATATAACAAATTTTTCAGCAGAGTAAATCTTAAAATTTTCTCTCCTTTTGTTGTATTTTTTTTTTTTTTTTTTGGGTCACTTAAAATACAAGAGAAAGTCAAGTATCTTTGCAATATTTTTGCAAAATTAGAAGTAGAAGGAAGCAAAAGAAATACTATGGAAGCTATCAAAAATAAAAATACACCATCACCAAATTCACAATAATATGGAGGAAAAAATAAATAAATAAATTTAAACCGTGAAAATTATATTTAATTAAACAAAAGATACACATAACATGCATTAACATGCATGAAGGCACAGTAGATGGTTCACCCTAAATAATGTGAAAATTTTGGTGGAATTTAGTTAAGAATAATTCAAAAGTATATATTGTAATTGAAGGAATTTTACCTTAAGAAGATTGATATAAGTTTCTTTGTAAACAATGGCATTTGTGTAGCCTTGCTCTCTAGAAAAGCATGTACATTTCATTTAGGGTGTCATACCCGCATCGTATTATAATTCTTCAAAAATTGTTCATGTAGTTCCTGTAGCCATATTTATGATTCCAAGCTTGCTCTTCTCCACCTTTGCAATCTATTTGCATATAAAGATGCTCTATTTGTACTTGGGAGTTGCTTTGGTTGTATTGGCAACTCATCAGTCATCACCATAAGAGGCAAAATTTAATAGTAATTTATCTTTAGATATATGGATCATACATCATTTGGAGTCCTTCCTCACAAATGAAAAGATATAAACCTTTGTAACCGAAAAATGGGTAAAGAGTACAATGATTAGGGCAATTTAAGGATTAGTTTGTGGCTTAGTACCCACTGAAGGGGGAAAAAATTAATGTTACTATAGGAAAATAGATTTAATGTAGGAGAGATTTGAGGAAGCCATTTTGCATTTAATTATTGATGTCGTTATTTTTATAATCTTACCGCTAGCCCATCAATTTAATGATAATGGAATATTAAACATTTAAATTAAAATGGATAATATGTAGACGCAAATTTATATGTAAAGTTAAAACTGCTTAAGATGAATGTGTAAAGTCAATAATTTATTTATATAATTTTTGTAAAAGAAATTAGGAATTAAAAAGAAAAAGAAAAATAAAGATGATTTGGCCAATGATGTGGCGAATGAGGTGGCACAATAAGAGCGTAACAACAATAAATACTACTCTTCAACTTTTATATATATATATATATATATAGAGAGAGAGAGAGAGAGAGAGAGAGAGAGATATAGATGCTGATAATTTTCTTTTGATATTATAATTCATAATTGAGACTTTTTAAGCAAATTGCCTGAATAATTACTGACTGATGTGCAGTGGAGACCTTGAACTTCGTTGTGTGAATAGGAATGTGTTGTTGGAAGCCCTTGCAAATGAGCTCCCAAGTGGCACCATTAGGTTCTCTTCCAAGGTAGTTTCTATGGAGGAATCAGGCTTCTATAAGCTTGTGCATCTTGCTGATGGAACTATTATCAAGGCTAAGTATAATTTGGTGCAATAAATAAAGAATATTGAGAGTTGAAGGATTCATAAGAGCATTATCTTTTAGGCTTATGCATCAGGTTATCCAAATGCAATTTAGAGAATAATGTAGCAAAAAAAAAAAAAAAAACACTAAAAACACTAAAAATAAACCTCCAACCCATTATGCACCGCTGTAAAAAACTTTACATGCTGCTACAATATTTTCTAAAAATAAAGGATATTGTATGTAGCCCACATGCATTTCTGTTTAAGCATTTTTTTATTATTATTCGATTTTGTCAATATCCTCTGCTCTCTAGGCTCTAGCGGAGGAAAGTTCTCCCTTCTTATCTTTTATCTCTAAAAAAATGTAGATTATTTTATTTTATATATGTAATGTAAAATAAAGATTGTGAGGTAGGGTATATTAATAAGTGATAATGTAAAATAAATAAAGTGATTTTTTTTAATGATGCAAAATGTATATTTTTTACATAAGCTAAAAAGACAGTCTAAATTACCTCAGTCCATTTAAATAGTACTGGTGCTGACTAAAGTGACTAGTAGTAAATACTAAATAATAGAAAATAAAGTGATATTGGTGGTAGATTTAGTAAGAATCAATAAGAACTTAACAACTTAATAAATGTGAAATTTAATTGTGAAAAATGTTGTAATAGTAACGTGGTTACATGGCTCTTAAAGCATGTTTATTAGAAAACGTTTTCTTAAGTAATTTGAGCAAACATCAGGATTTGTATTTTTGTCATGTATTGATTCTGAAAAAATAAAATAAAAAGGTATTTTGTCATGTACCGTATGTTTTTGTGCATAGAGGATAGAGCTATGCATCCTTTAGTGTAGGACCAGATTCAAATAGAAGGTTCGTTTAGAAACATGTAGCTGAAACTAAAAACTTTTTACTAAGGCTAGGTTTGGATTGAGATGAAAAGCAACAAAATGCGCGTCTGTATTTTTTCTGTGGTCCTGTGCACTGTTCACGGGACTCGCAAGTACGGATTTCAGCAAATTTTTCTTTAAAACTAGGTTTCACGGCATTATTTACACATTAAAAATTATTTGCTATAGTGTTTTTAGTTTTCAGTAATAAGCGGTATCAAACAGATCCTAAAGATACTATAAATAAAGCTAAAAGGTAACTGAATAATATAGTGAGATCCATGAATAATACCAAAAAATGTAATGAGACATATAAATAAAAGCAAAAATAAGCTAAATGGTAAAAAAAAAAAAAAAAAAAAAAAAGAGACTTTTTAAGTCAATGCCAATGCACACAGAGTTTCATAAGGATTATTGCTTGAGATTGAAAGTTTAAAAAAAATCATTTTTTTCTCAATCCTTGAATCATAATTTTTTAAAAAAAAATTTAACTTTTTTTTTTTTAACGTTTTTCACTTCTCACCCTATCAAAGGCAATTGCACGGCAGATCTAAATCCGTATATTAGACCCAATTAAGACGACGGGCTCCTTCGGTACAATTTCCCATTTAATTATTTTTGCTAAAACAACTTTCATACAATAATGTGTCCACTGTATCATAGTCTATTTTTGTAGTAATTGAATTATCAAATATATATGTATATATATATAATATATTTATCATTTAAACAAATTGTGAAATGTTTTTATTTCCAAGGTATAGCATTATCACAATTTTTGTTTTATTATATCTCGCAAAGAAAGACATGGAAGATGACCCAGCTAAAACTGAGAAATTTGCGATAAGCAATGTTAGGTTCTAAGACTTTAGGATCTAAATGTATTAGAGCTTCAATGTGTAATGTTGGCAAACCATGATCTGTAAGGTTGAATTTAATCAACCATCTAATTGCTTTATTTCCGTGACCAATTTGCTTGTAATTCAGCACTTAGTAACCCTGTATTTAGGTGGAAAATTGTAAAGAGTAGTGTGTGAGAAGATGTGAAGAAAAGCTCAAGAGTGTGCAAGAAAAATAGAGTCTCGCGACTAGGACTCGCGGGTGGTTCGCGACTAGCCAGCCGTGAAATGCAGTCACGTGAGAGGCACACTGGGAAGCTGAAGGGTCGCGCTAGCTGTCACGCTACAGGACAAAAGTTCCAGTCTGGCCAGGCCGTTACATCGCGACTTGATTTCGCACTTGGACAAGCCGCGAGTTCAAGTCGCCAACTTGCCCTGTTTGGCAAAAATTGACGTTTTGCATTCCCTTCTCACCTTACTATATATACACCCTTATACCCATCATTTTGTGAGAGCTTCCAAAGAGAATTTTGTGAGAGAAAACCTAGAGAAATACAAGATTGATTTATCCCCAATCTTCATCTAAAGAGACTCTACAAATTCCTCTACTCTCTTCCTCTCCATTGTCATACCCTTGAGAGGTCATTTACCAAACCTTGTCTCACCACACCCACGTCTGTGAGAAGGTCCATTTGGTGCTTTGGGAAGCAGTTTGGAAAGGAACCAATATACATTGGTTGATGCATAAGTCAAGTAGCGGAAATCCGGGAAGCTAGAGAAGAAATAGATTCGGCGTAACCTCGTGGAGCAAGAAGCTTGGAGGGCTTAGGTACTTGGGTAGATTAGGCTTGGAGGGTCTTCTACTGTTCATGTATCCCAACTACATTATTTAGTGGATTATTTGACCGCTTGGAGGGCGGCGGAGAGGTTTTACGCCGAGGACTTCGGTTTCCTCTTCGATAACACATCGTGTGTTGTCCGTGTGTTTGCATCTTCTTTCCCTTTACATTTGCCTTATATTTACTGCTGTGGATGTGTTTATATTTGGCTTAGATTGTTCTATCAATTCTGTTATAAGTTTGTTATCATATTCCGCACATAAATTGTTTGATATAAAGCTTGAATTGGTATTTGTGTTATTTGGGGTCTAAACGTTCAAAGGTGTTGTATACCCTTATTGAACTTTCATGATCAAAACTTAGAGTCTAGATGTAGGCTGCTCAAAGTGTGTTTATTTATAAAGCTGGAATCGAGTGTACTACAGGATTTATTAGACTAAATCTACAAGGCTCGATCGATCGAAAATTAGACTCGATTGTTTGAACCTCGTGCAGATTGTTTTTTCTACAGAATTTCCATCTTAGCCCAAGCCCATATGACGTGTAGGGTTTTATGTTTTGCTTTAAGTATAAAAGGAAAAACCCTAACCATGTTTAATAGGTTGTTGATATGTTGTGTGTGTGAATCTTCTGTGAGATCTAGAGGTGTTTACCTTCATACACACTTAGAGTTATCAAGATCAAGATTGATGTCGAGAACTTGGTGGTCTCTTCATTTGTTGTTTCAAGAGCTTAAAGAAAAATACAAGTGGGAGTACTTGTGGTTGCTATGGATCAAGGAAAGAAGTTGTCCATGGACTCGAAACTGTCACGTGGTCGTTGTAGTAAGTTTTCTACTCGAGATAGCAATAGGATGTTAGTGATCTAAGTCTTATTGTAAAACTTCAATTATTACATAATGGATCTATTTTATCTTAAGGATAGTTAAGTTAAATCCTCTCTAGGTTTTTTACCGGTTTGGTTTTCCTGAATTATCATACCGCTGTGTTCTTTATATTTCCGCATTATTTACGTGATATGATTTACTTGTGTTAACTTAGATCTGAATAATTTATCTAAGTAATTACTTGGTTAAACAACTAGGTTATACAACTTGTGTTTTATGGGGTCTAAAAACGTACAAGCAAGTTAGAAAATGTACCTGATGAAATAAAGGCCATTGTTGAAAACATTGAACTGGATTATATTATGTTATCCCTATTAAGGTATGGACATCCCTAGGACCTTGTTTGGAGAAAAACCAGCAAAGGCAATGTTTGTGTGCTTGGTGATGCATTCCACCCCATGACCCCAAACATTGGCCAAGGTGCTTGTTCTGCCTTAGAAGATGGAATTGTTTTGGCAAGGTGCCTTGCTAGGGCTTTACTCACGAAAGAACAAAGTGGGGAATCAAAAGAGAAAGTTGATAGTGAAAGCGAGCAATTTAAGAAAATTGAGATGCGGTTGAAAAACTATGCCAAAGAGAGGAGATGGAGAAGAATTGTGCTCATAACTACAACTTATGTAGTTGGTTTTTTTCTAGTAGGGTGATGGGAAATTAACCACCTTCTTAAGGGACAAATTATTGGCTGCATTCTTGTCTGAGTTACTTTTGAAGAGGATTGATTTTTGGAAAGTTGTGAGAAGCACATGCTGGAAGCTGAAGAACTGATGTTACACTGGTTTTCGCGAGTCACTTTATGACTCGGCCAAGTCACAAGTAACCCACGAAACTCTCTGCCTAGAACTTTTTAAAGAGTGCTTTTCTCATTTCTTTACCAACACTCTATAAACCCACATTACCTAGGAAATTGTAAAGAGACTTTTAGAGAGAAAACCCTAGCAAAACACTTAAGAGTTAGAAATTGTAAACCCACAATCATCTACACATTTTCTCCTAGTTTTCCTCTTCTCCTACCTCTCCTATTACATATCCTTGAGAAGTTCTTAAACCAAACACTTACCTTACCCAATTTGAGTGTTGAGAGAAGTTTTGGTGCATTTAGGAAGCATTGGAAGAAGCCATTGATTGGTGGATTCAATTTGGAGCTAATTGCAGGATTCGAATAACTAGTGAAGACATGGCTCGATGGAGTCCGTTGGTAGCTGGAACTTGTAGGGTTCAAGTACATTAGGTAGATTAGGCTTGGAGGGTTTTTTTGATATCCTTGTACTCTAACTTTATTCACTAGTGGTCGATTCGGCTTGGAGGGCCGCAGAGAGGTTTTTTGCCAAGTACTTCAGTTTCCTCTTCAATAACACGTTTCAATGTTATCTTGTGTTTGCATCTCTCTTCCCTTACTCTTTAAACTTTACAAGCAATAGTGTTTTCACACTATTTGTGCTTTCAATTTTGATTGTGGGAAGCTTTGCATTTCTTGAATGTAGTCATATGCATATGCTTTGTATTATTGTTGGTATTTTTCACTTTAACAATTGTCAGTTAGTATAAATTGAGAAAGCTTCGCAATGTTCAAGCTTGTTTGATAGTCATTTAAAAAAAAAAAAAAAAAGGTTTTCTGTATTTAAGTATTAAAGTTGTTATGGGATTACGTGTGATAATTGAATCATGAACGGAAGCATAAAAGAGAGAGCGCACAAAAATGTTTACGTTGTTCGACCTAACGCCTTACATCCACAATGAGAAAAACCATTGACGGCTACATATTATATTAAGCATTTGTATTACAATTAACTCAATATAGAATTTATATACTTGAAAATATTTAACTAACTTTAGGCTAACTATAGATGAAACTAAAGTTAATACGCATGTTCTACAAGTACATGAGCTTACAATTGGTTTGGGCTACTTAAGCCATAATATGTCTAACACCCTCCCTCAAACATAAGGTGAAAGCTTAAAATTTTGGGAGAATCAGTAAGTTCTCATGGTATTAGAGCAAGATGTCCCGAGATCAGTCTCCTATGTCCACCTTACCTCCCATTTCAATTTCTACATATTAGGCCCCTATTCAAGGGCAGTTCAGGCGACCCACACGTGAAGGGGAAGTGTTAAATTAAATGATTACATTTATAATTTCCTAATAGCTTAAGTTTTTCAAAGAATCGGTAATTTAACATTAAAAAAAAAAATGGTGAATCCCACTCTTTGGTTTTTTTTTTTTTTGGTACTTGTTTTCACAAAATAGTTTTTAGAAAACTATTCTAAAAAATTATTGAGCAAAACGGTTTTATTATAATGATCTCTCTCTTTTTCTCTCCCTACTTCCTTATTGTGGCTTAAGAGTTAAGATAGAGCGTAGTTGGAAGGCTAATTGGCGGGCCTGTTTGTGATAAGCTCATGAGTGTGAAGTTTAATTTAAGTATATATAATATTATATATTTATATCTATACATGTACAAAAAACATACTCATGTAAACTTGATATTGCATTGTCTATGTTTGTAAACATTTTATAAGACATCAAATTATTATTTATAATTTTCTAATAAATAGTCCATTTCTTAGTTATTAACTCAAATAATAAGTTCATAATCAAAAAATATTATATTAATTAACTCAAATAATATTATTTCAACAATAATTTAGTTATTAACTATTAGTATGGATTTGAGAAGGGCTAACAAATTTTAATTGTGGTACTTACTATACATGAAAAAATAAAATATTAATCAAGTAGCTCATAAACAAGCTCAAACTTGTTAAAAAAAAATTAAAAATGAGCTAGTGTTCAAAATAAAAATAAATGAACAATTTTTAAATTTTAATACTTGACTCGGCTAAACTTATTCACAACCTTACTTTGTTTGGTTTAGAGAATAAAAAAAATATTTTTGTATTTTCTATTATTGTATATCTAGTAGAGAAGATAGAAAAGTAAAAAGATAAAGAGTTTATTATTATTATTATTATTATTATTATTATGCACTTATATTAAAAGTAAAAGGATGAAAAAGTGGAAGTAATTTTGATATTTCATTTCCTTAAGTTTTCTTTCTGTATTCTTTCTCTAATTTGGGGAGAGAGAAAAAATTTTGTAGGCCCGAAGAGATAAACTCCATTGACCCATGAAAAAGTGAAAGTAATTTTGTAGGCCCGAAGAAATAAACTCGCCCTTACTTACAGTTCTACACACAGCCACCTTGAAAATTCAAGACAAAGTGACATTAACAAAACCTTACCAGTTGGAGCGAATGCTTCAAATCCTAAAAAGAATATTACTCTTGGTTCTTGAAGTATATATGTATTAACCATCAACATTATATATATATATATATATAACCATCAATGTTATCATTATATTTTCAATAAAAAGGTATATATATGTGTGTGTATTAAGTTGTTAACCATCAAAATAACCCATAATCTTGGCATCGTCATTAGAAAGTGTATTAGTGTAGGCTGTAGAGCTTCTTTCTTTTCTCAATAGAAAAGAGTGTAAACTCTAAACCCAAATTCGACTAACTATTTTGATAGAATCATATAACACACTAATCAATTTATACTGACTTAGTTTAAAAGAGTCCTATCATACTACTACTACATTTTTTTTTTTTTTAATTTGAGTCTATCAGGATTTGGGAATTTGAGTCCTATCACCCATCAGGATTTAGTGTATGTGTAAGTATTTGTTCAATTTATACGGTTAAAAGAGTCTTATACTATTAGTGATGGTTACAGTCTATCACTAATTCTTTTCCTAAATTTGAGTCCTATTATGGTGAAATTCGAGTCATTTGGTGTATGTGACAATGTGTAAGTATTTGTTTTCTAATTATTAAGGATTAATAATCTTCCTCTCAGTTTGATTGAAGAGAGTCCTTATTTTGTTAAACAAGCTTTTTTTCATGATATAATTTATTTTTCTCGTGTTTAATGAAGTTTCTAGTATTTCCATAAATAATAATAATAATAATAATCTTCTCAAAAATAATAATAATAATAATAATAATTTTGGTCTTATCTATTTTTTTCCCACCCATCCACAGACTCGTTGGTTAAAAAGAGATATACCCAATATCTCTCCCGCTTATCCAAACCGAAAACGAAACTGACTAGGATTAAAATTACAACCTCAAAAGAAAATATGAACTCTGTTACGTTGCTGGACGGTTTGGTTTAGTTTGTTTGGTATGCATTTGTGAGTTTAAACTAGTGTGTAAAAAGCAAAATATGGTGATATATATATATATATATATATAGTTTGATAGTTGGGAGAGGAAAATTTAAACTTTAAACGTAAATTTAATCACTATGTCGTGCTCTACCTTAATAAAAAATAATTTATTGGTATATTTATATGCACATGGTTTTATTTTCAAAAGTAATTTATGCTTGTTGTAATTTATTAAAATTTAGTTGGTTACGAAAATGGGCAACTAGTATTAAGCAACGTGCTATTATCAATAAATTTTCATTGATGTAAGCTTTGTAATTTTAGGAGAATTTGGATTTTTTTTGTTTTTTATTTTTAAATAGGTAGATAGTGGAGTAGAATTTAAAAAGAGATGAAATTCGAATCCTTGACATGAGACATCATAAAAGATGCCATTTATTTTACATACGTTGAATTATGATAGCTATCATAGTTAAACATATGTAAAATAAATAAATAAATAAATTTTAAAAAGGGTTAGAGCTTTGTGAAGTTATGTATTGCTCAATATGAGAAAGTTACCAACAAATCTAGGTTTGGTGGGCTTGGTTTCCGGTAATGGATTTGTTCCAGGTTTGTGCTGTACAGGATGAGAGAAGTTTAAGAGCCTGTGAATGACTGAGTTTTTTTTTTTTTTTTTTTGAGGGAATGAATTGTTTTATGTTTTTTTAGTGGATTGTTAAGATGACATAATATATATATATATATATATATATATATTTGAGGGGAAAGATGACATAATATTAGCCATTTAATTTAAATAAAATGTGAGGTTTTAAAAAAAATTATAATATACTAATATAGAGTACCTAAAGAATTTTTGAGAATCTTTTTTTTTTTTTTTTGAGAAAATTTTTTAGAGAATCTTGATGTGATTAAGATATCTTAATTTTAAAAAATGATAGAGATACTATTACTGTAGGGGAAAAGGGGGCCAAGCCCAAGTTAATGGGCCGAATGCCCACGAGAGGACTGTTTCACATCCGAAAAGAGGAATGCGGAAAAGACAAGGCCCAGTTAGGAATGGAATCCTCTTGATGAAGGATCATCGCTGTCCGAGGAGGATATCTCCAGTCCGAGGAGGACATCTCCTGTCCGAGGAAGATGTTTTGCTCTGATATGATATCGGAGACTAATTGAGTAGGGAAAAAGTCCGAATGACTGTCCGAGGACTCCACCTGATCAAGATAAGCTCAAAGCATATTCAGAAACGATAAGGATGGGGAAATATCTGAGGGAAAGGTTGCTGCCACCATATTCAATGCATTGCAACAGCTTTTCTGGCCGCATTTATGTGGAGAAGACCTCTGAATAGTGCATCCTAACCTACTGCCACTCACACAGAGATGAAAAGAAGCTGCCTGACGTGACAGGTACTTGAGCAAGTTCATGGATGGGGAGCACGTGGACGATGGAAATGAGGGTAAGAGTGACTATATAATAGAGGGGAGCACCTGTCAATTAGACCCCGAAAGAAGGAGGAGAAAAAAAGAGAGAGAAGGAAAACAGGAGAGTGATTAAAACTATCAATGTATACAAACTGATCAATGCACTGTTGAAATGGTTATGATCCATTGTTATTAATCCCTTACTAATTCTAGTTCTTTGACCCATACTCTACAAATTAATTGTCTTTGGGTTTACGTAAAGAATTTGAACCCTACAATTGGCGCCGTCTGTGGGAAGAGCTTGAGCGTAAGGGAAGAGTAGCAGCGGTTGGTCATGGCTGGTCAAGGGCAACAACCGGCAGAATCTGGGGCCTCCCAACATATTGATCCTTTTCTTAATCTGGAGCGGAGGCAGGACCGTGAAGGTAGTGTGCATACTACACACACTGAGCGAACCCAGCCTCGCAGTGGAAGTCGCGTTCCCCATGCAGAGAAAAACAGCATGCAAATAGAGATTGAAAGGTTGAAAAGGGAGTTACGCCATGAGAAGAGGAAACGCGCTGTACCACACTCTGATGACGACTTGGACGACGGGCAAGATATTACCTATGAGCAGAACTCTCAAACTCCAATCAGTGAGACTTTCTCGTATGAAGCTGAGCACCCTCGTGAGAAGCGACCTCGAGGACTACCATATGGAGGGGTGGGCAATGATGCCATGAGTAAGGCCCTGAATCAAATCTCCAGGTCACCCTTTACACGTAGGATCGAAGGAGCGGAGATGCCTCGGCGTTTCAACCAGCCAACCTTTACTATCTATAACGGCAAAACTGATCCTGTGGAATACGTCAGCCATTTTAACCAAAGAATGGCTGTCTATGCCAGAGACGAAGCTCTAATGTGCAAGGTATTCCCCTCTAGTTTGGGTCCTGTAGCCATGAGGTGGTTTGATAACCTGAGGGCCGATTCCATCGATTCTTACCAAGAACTTACTCAAGCTTTTGGTTCACGATTCGTCATCTGCCGAAGAGTACCTAGGCCCTTGTCCTCCCTTCTGTCCTTAAGCATGCGTGAGGGTAAGACACTGAAGGCGTACTCGGATAGATACTGGGAGATGTTTAACGAGATGGAAGGCAACTTCGATGCCATGGCCTTGGAGACGTTCAAGTTGGGTCTCCCCACTGATCATGGTTTAAAAACGTCCTTGTCCGGCAAGCCCGTTGTTAGCATGCGCCAGCTCATGGATCGCATTGAGAATTATAAAAGGGTTGAAGAGGATCGGCAACAGGGGAAAGGTAAGGATAAGGCTACCACCTAGGACAGGAAGGACTTTAGGTCGGATCGCTATAACAACGGTAAGCCGAGGAGAGATTTCGCTGGACACTCAGGTTCAGCAAATGCCCAATCAGTTAACACCGTGTTCAAAGAGCCCGTTCATCAAGTCCTGGTGTGGACGACTAAATTTCTCGGTTCGAAATAAGTCAAACAAGTAAAATAGTGTCACAAATATAAATTTGTATTGATGAATGTGTGGTACAATTCTCTGTAATTACAAAAGAGTTATCCTCTGATTCGATCTCCTTGAAAGATTTGTTAATTGGATTTGTGGTAATGTGATTTTAACTTGAACACAAAGTATCCTTCAATTTGGTTGAAGGATGGATCGAAGATTGTTGAAACGGAATTACAATGAATCTCTGGCTATGAGCTTGTTAGAAATCCTTTGTTCTTCACGTTCTTCGTGTGTTCTTCGTGTTCTTCATGTGTTCTTCGTCTTCGAAGGTTTGTGATGGAAGTTCTTCGGGGCTTTAGAGGCTTGATCCGTAGAGCTTCGCTGATTTATGATTTGTTGAGGTTTCTGGAGGCTTTTGAGCTTGATTCCAGTGAACTTTGAGATTTAGGAATATGATTTGGATGATTCCTCTTCGAATGTTCTTTGTATTCGAAGGTTTGTGGTGGAAGTTCTTCGGGGCTTTAGAGGCTTGATCCGTAGAGCTTCACTGATTTGTGATTTGTTGATGTTTCTGGAGGCTTTTGAGCTTGATTCCAGTAAACTTTTGGATCTAGGCGGATGATTTGGATGATTTTCCTTCGAATGTTCTTTGTATTCGAAGTTGAAGTTCTTGAAGTTCTTGGAAGCTTTAGAGCTTGGTTCCGGCAGAGCTTCTGGACTTCTGAATGCTTCCAATGGCCTGGTCCTCTTTGGATTTCATCCCCCCCTTTTAAATGCCTTAGGAAGGCTTCTATTTATAGGAGTTTTGGGGTAGGTAAGCGACACGTGGCGGAGTTTGATTGATGACACGTGGCAGAGCTTGATTGGTCCGCTTATGTCATCGCTTGCACGTGCTGACTGATTGTGTCATCGCTTACACGTGCGAGACTGCTTATGTCATCGCTTACACGTGCGATGATGTGTGATTGGTCTTTGCATGACACTTGGCAAATTTCTGTTGGTTTCTGAATAGTGATAGCAAAACCTAGCAGCCATATGTGGCGCTTTGTAACTGGCTGCATTTTGTGGACTTGGTAGTGTGACGTGTCAGCTTGTGATAGGTCGGGAATTTTCCCTGTCTACAAATGCCCCCTCGAGACTCGTTCACACACACAGTTTCAGATCGTGGAGTGGGAATGAGTTTCAAAAACAGACTTTTACTCTTGGCTCTTCAAATGAAGTAATTGAAGGTGGCGGAGCTTTCAGCAGGATGAGATAATTTTTAAGGAGTAGACCCACCCATATGAAAGGATTTGGTAAGACCGAAAAGGGGTCTGCCTGTATTTGAATGTACTTGCATGTCCGAACCTTCTCAACAGAGGTTAAGTTGAAGTAACTTCAGAAGAGTGTTTCTGGATCGTTGGCGGCGATCACATGGTGTAGAGGCTGGGGAAGACGTGAGGATGGTGGCTGGGTACAGCATACAGAGTCATGGGGCTAGCCTCGTGCTTTTAAGAATCGCTGGTGAAGTCATCTCAGAAGAGTATACTTCGAATTACGGCGAGGCCATGTGGGAAAGTGATTGAGTGCGCATGTGTCATCGCTTTACTCGGATTGAAGTAATTTCAGAAGCTTATAGATTCTGAAGTGACAGTGGTGGTGGTGAAGAAGACGGGGATGAAGCAAAGCGAATGGGTGAAACATACGCCACCATGGTACTGGTCCTGTATGTTGGGAACCCTCTGGTGTAGGTGTTTCTGGGAGATACACCTTCGAATATGGTACTGACTGTATGTTGCATGTGGTCTGACAGTAAGTCGTAGAATGTGCATGCGTGATTGGACCATACTGACAGACGTTAAGTTGAAGTAATTTCAGAAAAATTCATTCTGAAATACTTCAAATTGAATTTAAGTTGGAGTAATTCCAGAAAGTGTGTCTTGAGGTACCAGCAACGATGACCTCTGGATCCCATGCCGATGGGAACATGGAATATGGCTTTGGCAACCCTTTACCAGCCCCAAAAGCTGAACTCTGATGAACTGGTGCCCCGGAGGTCGTTTCAAGTGTTGGATGGAAAACAATTTGTAGGATACCCCAACACTTTTTACCATCTTTACCTATTGACACTTGTTGGGAAAACACAACAAAGTGAAAGATGGAGCTAACTTGTGATTCTGGTCCTAAAAACCAGCCAAGTTGCTGTTTGTTTCGAACCACTGCTTCTGTTGGAAGACCAAGCAATTGGAGAGAGACTACAGGAGCCCTGAGGTTAGGAACAAGTATCTCTGCTGGACTTGGATTTCCTGGCCAACCGAATCTGAAGAAGCATGGAACCACAATGCAGGCCTTGTTATGACTAACTTTATGGACAAAGGTGGTTGTTAGGTGGAGAAACAAAATTTGTTTGGATCTCAAAACTACAATGATGTTGTGAAGAGGGTTTCTACCGAACCATGGGAGGGTTGATTTCAAACTGACGGTGAAGTGATTTTGGTTGCTAAGTGTTGAGAATGATGAAGCCATAGTGAGAGATGGCTGTGAGAAGGAGGACTTGAAAATTTGAAAGAAGCAAATCTTCATTTCATGACTCAGTGTTTTTCTGGATGAGTTTTTGGTGAATCCGGCCCTTCTATTTATAGCAGAGAGATGAAGAATGGTAGATGGAGTAGTCAAGAATGGCGGATGGAAATTTTTGGTGAGAATGGTAGATTCTCGGCTAGTAGATGCCGAATGGTAGGTGGGAATGTTTGGCACCGAAAGAGGAGTGGTAGGTTGGATGGGTGACCCGATGTGATTTTAAGTTCAAGACACACTTGTGAGAGTTCATCTGTACTTTGAAAGAGAAGCCTTGATGAAGTCTGGAGAATAACCTTGAGGGGATCCAAACTAAATGGATGAATCTCAAATTTTGATATTTAGAGCTTTAGTTTTGGACATTGTCAGTACTTCGGTGATGTGGGTCAGATTGGCGATTTTCAAGTTGCGAAAAACTGAGCAAGACAAGTCTGGCTTGAAAATCTTGACTTTGGTCAAATTCAACACAAAAATCAACTAGCTTGGATTTGAGTTATTTGTGCAATTTTCAAGTCTCAAATGATGGAACGGACTCCAAAGTTGGAATGTACGCGAAAAATTGAGCAAGATAGGTCCATCTTAAAAATTTTGACTTTTGGTCAACATTTACGCAAAAGTCAACTTTTTGGAAATTGGACGTTTGCACAATTTTCAAGTTTCGAATGAAGAAACGGATCCCAAAATCGGAATGTACTCGAAAAACTGAGTGGGACAAGCCCGTCTTGAAATTTTGACTTTTTGGTCAAAGTCAAAGGTCTAACTTGGTTAAATTTTTTTTTTTTTTTTTTTTTTTTTTTTTTTTTTTTTTCGGGTGGTTCGGACCGGGTCAGCCTTTCGGGTCGGTCCGGGTCAAACCGGTTCAAGTCAGTGGATGGTGCGTCATCATACGTCATAGGCCTGAGAGCGCGTCAGCGCGTGGCGCGTGTGGCGCGTGGGATAGAGGCCCGGCGCGTGTGAGCGCGTGAGAGCGCGTGAGGACTGAAGGAGGCGCGTGGGAGCGCGTGGATTTAGCGCCGGTTATGTTGGCGGCGCGTGGAGGCGCGTGGATCATCGTTTGGGCTTGAAATTTTTAGGTTTGGTAGATCTGAGGCCGTAGAATCTGCTGGTATGGTCTGTTTTCTGAATTGGTGGCCTGATTTGCACAGATTTCAAGGATTAAACTGTTCGTCATCGCGAGTTTGTGGCGGCGCGTGACGCGCGTGGTAGCTTCGTTGATGATGATCTTTCTGGTTTTGTAGATCGAAGTCCGTTTAAGGTCCTGTGGGGTCAGTTTCGTGAAATGATCTTTGGATTTTCACAAATTTGGAAGAGAAGGCCGTGCGTGAATTTGTCTTATATTAGACTGATGTGGCTTTTCTGCAGCTCTGACAAGGCGGTGCCAAGAAACTTACTAAATGTCTCTTTTGTTTGCTGAATTTATTTTCAAATTCGGTGCAGACTTCTTTGATTTTTAGTGCTGTGAGTTTGCAAAATCTCACTTTGAGCGTATGCTATTTTCATGCACGCGAACACCATTTTTTTCCACTTGTCGGTTGGTGAACCATTTAATAGTTTGCTGACTTTTCTTCATTTCCTTGCCTTCTATCTCAGAAGTTTTCTATATAAAGGCATTTATTGCCTTCCTTTATCATTGAGACACATGCTGAACATTCAGCTTCTTCTCCTGCTTTCAAGAATTTTTTTTTTTTTTTTACGTGCTTTGAGACCTTTTCCTGACAAAATTTTCTTTGCTTGTTTTTGTTTTGCAGCATGGTTTTCTTTTTTGGCAATTAAGCTGCACCAACATTGTCTTTTCAACGCAGCCATCTCAAGAGTCTTTTGTTTTTTTTTTTTTTTTTTGATGGTCGTCTTTTATATATATATATATATATAGATATAATTTTTATTTTATTTTTGTGCAGGCCGGTTGATAAAGCAAGACTTGGAGGAGTGAATCATCTTCGTTGGTAAGACAAAGTGATACTTCTTTCGAATTGTAGATGCATTAAAAGTCATGTTTATATATGGTCGAATATTCCAGATATGAATTTTATAGTTCATGATCAATTTGAATTTGAATTTTAGAGTTATTGCATGTGTTGCAAATCTATATTTAAAGTGAAAAAATTTGACATAGAAAGATTTATTTATTTATTTATTTATTTTTATCTAAACTAAATTGATGAGCGTGGATGTATTTGCTTTCAATGGAATTTTCAATATCATGTTTGCATGTTGGTGGAGGAAAATTGTTCTATTAAAGGCTACAAACTTTTACGGACTACGTTAACAAAGACTTTGTTAACCAGCAATGTTCTAGACTTATAGCCATAGGTTCTTATTTACCTAAATTATTATGTTATTAAAATTAATATGGGATTCTTTATATATATGTTGATGGTTAAATACAAGTATATATAATGCATGTGTTGCAAATCTATTTTTAAAGTGAGAAAATTTGACATAGAAAGATTTTTAGAATGATGATTAATTTTCTGTGGTTAAAATGAATCTTTGTATATAGAAGTCTGATAAATTCTTTTGTTTTAATGGCTACTGAAAATGTTTCAATTGATATGTCACGTCATTGACCATTGCTACAAAGTACAAACATATACGGAAAAAAAAAAAGAAAAAAGAAAAAAGAAATAAAAACACTCATGTTTACAAACATATATGAAACATATGAAAATGAGGCTCGTGGTAGATATGCTCTCCATCAATTAGGAAGCAAAACCATCGTAGGAAAACTCATGTTACCATAAAAACTTGCAACCTAGCTTGCTAATTGTTGCTCCAATTGCTACCTAAAGTCCTAAATACCGAGAATGAAATATTATCTAGGGCTAATTACAACTTACCCACTTATGATTTGGCTGAAATTTAAGTTCGCCTACTCATGGTTTAAAATTTGACATTTTACCCACTTAAGGTTAACTCAGTTAGGATTCCGTTACTCACATCTGTTAAAAATAAAGCTAAATATGTATTTTTGTCCTCTTTTTGTCCCTCTCCTCTCAAAACATTAAAAATAAAAATAAAAACATAAAATAATGAGAGAAAACAAGATCAAAAAGTGAGGGTTTTGTAAAAATTATGAACAAACATTACTACCAACATAGAAGCTTCTGTCAAGAATCATCTATAGCAAAAACAAATTCCTTCATCCATTTCTAAGCAACCAATGAAGCCATAGCATCTAAAGCTTAAATCAAACCAAAAAATACCCCAAAAAAAAAAATTCAAGCTGTTTAGATATTTTTATTTATTTATTTTTAATTATTTATATATATATATATATATATTGAAAAAAGCATGTACAACATGTGGCATAAATTCGTAACATGAGAATTGAGATTTGATTAATTCCTTTAATTTGAAGACAAAAGGAAAACAAATGCAATGAAATTGGTTAATGCTAAATTTAGCACAAAGGACTTCTTTCCCACTAATCCATTCTCAGTAGGAAAGAAGTCCTTTGTGTTTGTACTAGGCACAAGAGGTGATTTTGGAGGGGAAGATGTCCTTGTGAGGACAGGACGTGGTCTAGAAGGGAGGACATAAGGGATGGTGCTGCTGCATGAAGCTGCCACAAACTTGGTTGACCTCGAATCTTCTGAGGTTAATCAAAATATAGAAATCTCGGGTAATACGACAACTATCACGCAAACGTCCCATGCAGGTAAAACACGGGATTGTTCTGAATCTTTGCCTATTGTGATGCCTGCAAACACGCACACAAAGTTGCTAAACTTTGAAACTCAAATTTAGGATATTGATATGGAAATAAATAAATATGATACTTATGCTCCCTATACAGCTAACCTGGATATTATGGATGAGTTGTCTCCTAGCTTTCCTAATTATTCTGACTAGGTACTTGCACATGACAAGACTAGTCCGTTGGCCCATAAAGATGCACATGACTCCACTATTGAGCCACGTGACCTTGAGGGGAACCAATTATGTTTGAGAACTTGGAAACGTTTGGCATGTCTGAAACAAACTGAAGAACAAAACATGCATGCACCAACTTTAGGCAAACGTCCTACAGCAATGAAGGGGGATGATGAGGCAGAAAATCCTGAAAGAAGTTACAAATTTCTAATAGAGAGCACAACTTATTGGTGGAGGCTACAGAGCAGCCCCGCCAGTCCCAATGAGTTGTCTAGCATGGAACTGTCATGGGCTTAGGAACCCATGTACAGTTTGGGAGCTTGGAGATTTAATCCGGGCAAAAGATCCCTCTGTCGTGTTTTTAGCCAAGACATGGGCAGATGAAGCAAGGCTAAAAGAAATCAAAAGAAACTTAAGTTTTGAAAATTTGCACTTTGTGGAAAGAATAAATAGAGCTGGAGGTTTGGCTCTTTTTTGGAAGAACAATGTTGATTTACATGTTGAAACATTCTCTAAAAACCATATTGGATAAAGGGAAAGAAGGCGCTTGTAGACTTACTGGATTTTATGGTGAGCCTGTGACACACAAAAGAATAGAGTCTTGGAATCTACTTCGAGAGCTCAATTCTCGAATGACACTTCCTTGGCTTTGTTTGGGTGATTTTAATGAAATAACTCGACAATCGGAGAAATTGGGGGGTAGTGTTAGAAGCCAAACACCGATGCAACTTTTTAAAGATGCAATTGATGAGTGTGGTTTTATGGATCTTGTATTTACCAGTTCTCAATTTACTTGGAAGAAGCACTTTAATTAT
This sequence comes from Quercus suber, assembly GCF_002906115.3. Classification (NCBI taxonomy): domain Eukaryota; kingdom Viridiplantae; phylum Streptophyta; class Magnoliopsida; order Fagales; family Fagaceae; genus Quercus; species Quercus suber. Next base: position 419,829 of record NW_027069768.1, on the reverse strand, counting down.
GGTCATTTAGTATGGAAGAGATTAGATCGGGGTATGGCTAACAGTGAATGGTTGATTAGATTTGCTGGGACCATTGTCCACTATTTACCATCCTTTTCTTCAGACCATTGTCCACTCTGGATTGTGCCAAGGGATTTGATCTTACCGAGTGCATCCAAACCTTTCCGGTTTGAAGAAATGTGGCTAATAGAGAAAGGATGTACTGATACTATTCAAGCAGTTTGGGCCGTGAATGATCCAGCTAACCCGGGTACTAAAGTAATAAAAAAGATAGAAAGATGTGGTGTTTAGTTGAAGAAGTGGAGTATGAGAAGTTTTGGTAGTGTAAGAAAAGAGTTGGAACTAAAGAAGAAAGAAGTTGTGCAGGTCGAAAAGGAAGCAATGAGATCTGGGCATAATTTTCGGGTTAGGGAATGATGCTTGAACTCAACAAACTCATGGACAAGGAGGCTCGGATGTGGTTGCAAAGGTCTAAAGTTCAATGGGCAAAATATGGAGATAGGAATTCGAAGTATTTCCATGCAAGAGCCACTCAAAGGCTTTGAAAAAACTCAATTTCTTCTCTCAAAAAAGTTGATGGCACGTGGTGTGGAGATCAAAATGAAGTGCAGAAACAATTGTGGCCTACTACCAAGATTTATTCAAGTCGGCCAACCCCATAAATCTGGAGAACACCACTTAGCATATATATCCCATTATAAATGATGAGATGAATGCAAGCTTAGTGGCTGATTTTGAAGCTTTGGAAGTGCAAGAACCAATTAAGCAAATGGCCCCTCTAAAAGCCCCTAGTCCGGATGGTATGCCCCCTGTCTTTATCAAAACTATTGGGAATTATTGGGTGAGGATGTCACTTCTTTTGTGCTTTATTTTCTAAACTCTGCATCTTTGCCTGCTAACCTTATCATACTTTTATTACTCTCATTCCTAAGGTTGAAAATTTGGAATTTATGTTTGAATTTCGGCCTATTAGCCTATGTAATGTATTGTATAAAATATTTTCAAAGGTTTTAGCAAATAGGCTTAAAAAAATCCTTCCAAATATTATCATTGAAAACCAAAGTGCTTTTACGAAGAATAGGCTGATTTCAAATAATATTTTTGTGGCTTTTGAGTTTTTACATAGTATGCAGAGGCACACAGGGAAAGATGACCATATGGCCATAAAGCTTGATATGAGTAAAGTTTATGATAAGGTGGAGTGGGTCTATTTAGAAGTGGTGATGAGGAGAATGGGGTTTGATGAAAGATGGGTTAGATTGATAATGACCTGCATAACTACTATATCCTATTCCATCCTGGTCAATGGTGAGCCTAAAGGTATGATAGTCCCAACCCAATGAATCAGATAGGGTGACCCACTATCTCATTTTCTATTCTTGTTGTGTACTAAAGGGTTGAATGGTCTGATTTCCTATGCAGCTAACCAAGGAGATATTAAGGGATTTGCTTTATGCAAAAACAGCCTGAGACTAACACATCTTCTTTATAGAGATGATAGTCTTTTCTTTTGCTGGGCCACAGAGTAGGAATGCAATAATATTTTGGAGATCCTAGATGTATATAGGAGTTGTTTTGGCCAACAAATCAACCGGAATAAAACCACCATCTTCTTTAGTAAGCTTACTTCAGAAGAAACAAGAAAGCACATCAAACAAGCCTTGGGAGTGCCGGAGATCAAGCAGTATAAGAAATATCTAGGATTACCATCTTTTGTGGGGAGAAAAAAGAAAGCCAGTTTCAACTTCATAAAGGAGAAGGTTTGGATGAAATTGCAAGGGTGGGAGGAAAAATTACTCTCACAGGTAGGGAGAGAGATCCTAATCAAAGCAGTGGTGCAAGCAATACCCACCTACACCCTGACTTGCTTCAAACTCCCCATCGGCCTATGCAATGAATTGGAGAGCCTTATTAGAAAGGTGAGGTCAATGTGGAGATATACATAAGATTTATTGGGTGAAATGGGAGACTCTTATCCAATCTAAGTCTGCAGGTGGCATGGGGTTTAAAGATTTGGCTCTTTTTAACGATGTTTTGTTAGCCAAACAAGCTTGTCGTCTTCTACACAACAAAGACTCACTCTTGCATAGAGTCTTCAAAAGCAATTTTTTCCCTACTTGCTCATTTATGGAAGCCCCAGATAACCTAAGTGGCTTATATGCTTGGCGTAGTATACTCATGGGTAGGGAAGTATTGGTGAGAGGGGCTCAGTGGAGAGTGGGTAACAGAGAGTCCATCAAGATCTAGGATGACCCATGGCTACCTAGCTTAGAGCACCCAAGAATCTTGTCCCCAGTCATTGATGGTTTACAGGAAGCAACGGGGGATTGTCTCATCAACCCCACATCTAGGAGTTGGGATAGGGATGTATTATTTGGCTACTTCGCCCCACTGGAAGCTGACTTGATTTTAAAAATACCACTTAGCCTAACCAATGTTGAGGATAAGCTCATTTGGCCTCATGTCCCTAATGGAGTTTATACTGTGAGGTCCGGCTATAGATTCCTTGTCAAAGATAAATCAAGTCCATCACCATCTCCCCACTCTCAAATTAAAGCCACAAGCATTTGGAGTCATATATGGAGGGTCTCGGTGTCGAACAAAGTCAAAAATTTCCTTTGGAGGGCCTGTAAGGAAGCTCTGCCAGTGAAGACAAATCTGGTCCGCAGAAGAGTCATTGATGAAGACGTCTGTTGTCACTGCAACTTGAAAGCCGAGGACGGTTACCATGCTTTGTGGGACTGCTCCGAATTCTCGGCCATTTGGGAAACTAACATGATATGGTTGTTTTGTAGGTCTAAGAAGTTCTCAAATTTCTTCAAGCTTACAAGATTCGTGCTGGAGATTTATAGGTAACCTGATCTGTTTACGTCGATTACATGGACAAATTAGTTTCGCCATAATCAACTTCGAAAAAGCAACAAGTCCTTCCCGTTATCCCAGGTCATACCTTCAGCCAAGCAAATGCTTCAGGAGTTTACAGAGGTGCAACCAGCAGCTCCTTTGCAAATGGTTTCTCCTTACAGGTCTTGGCCCAAGTGGGAACCTCCCCCTTCGTCGCACTTGAAGATTAACTTTGATGGTACGACCTTCAAAGAAACAAAGGAAGTTGGGTTGGGAGTGGTTGTTCGTGATTCTCATGGAAAGGTTCTTGCTTCCTTGGCGGAGTAGATCAAGCTTCCATCTTCATCAAATGAAGTTGAAGCATTGGCAGCTGTTCGAGCTATTACCCTTGTTATGGACCTCAATCTACCCTCTTTTATTGTTGAGGGAGATTTAAAGGTGGTTATTTTAGCCTTAAGAAAGGAAGAGGAATCTTTCTCATCTTTTGGTCATTTGATTTCTTCTATTAAGCATTATTTAGTTTCTTGTAACTATATTTACTTATCACATACTCGTAGGTCGGGTAACTCTGTTGCTCATTTTCTAACGAAACATGCTAGAATTATTGATGGTTTTTCTGTGTGGATGGAGGATGTTCCATCACAAATTACTGATATACTTTTAGCTCATTTTGGTTGATTTTAGTTTTCTATAAAGTTGAAGCCGAATTCTCCAAAAAAAAAAAAAAGTTGTAAAGGACATCATGTTCTGAAAGTGATAATAAAAACCATCTGTTGCATAATTACTCAAGCCGAACTAATAAGTGGGTCTCCACCACATTCCAAAGCCAAAAACCAACGAAAGCAAAGCATACAAAAGCATCTCCTAAGTCCTAATTGAAAAGTTGGGTATGTTATGGGTTCGATAACTTTTTAGAATTTGGTTGGAACCTTTGGGTGGGCATCCAGGGTTTTGAATTTTTTTTTTTTTTGTGGGTATTTTTTGGTTTGATTAAAGCTTTAGATGCTATGACTTCATCGATTCATTCGATTGCTTAGAAATGGATGAATGAATTTGTTTTTGTTGGAGATGATTCTTGACAGAAGCTTCTATGGTGGTGCTAATGTTTGTTCATAATTTTTACAAAACTCTCACTTTTTGATCTTATTTATTTTATTTTATTTTATTTTATTTATGTTTTAAGAGGAGAGAGACATAAAAAAAAAATATATATATATATATATATATAACCTTATTTTTAACAGATATGGGTAACAGAATCCTAACTGAGTTAAGGTAGATAAAGTGTCAAATTTCAAACCACGAATAGGTAACTTAAATTTCAGTCAAACCATAAATGAGTAAGTTGTAATTAGCCCTATTATATATGCATTTAAGGCATAAAAAATAGATTCTATTTCTAGAGAATGAGCAAGAGTATAGATCTGCATAATGTAAGGACTCAACTTCCTGGGGGCATGCCTTTACATGCCATTCAAGGCCTTTCCCGCTACAGTACTACACAAATTTCCAACCTGACTCTTTATTTACACGGCAAATAAATTGATGAGAAATTTTAAATTCTAGAAAAATGGGTGATTAATATTAATTTTTTTAAAAAAACTTCATCTTACTATATTATTTTCACCTTACTATTATTATTTATGAATGCAAATAAATCCCGTTGGCACTACTGTAGGTGAGATTATATATATATATATATATTTATGTATATATCATTGCACTTGTATTATACCAAGTGCATAATTAATAAATTTGAAGCATGATGCTTAAGATTTATTTATTGATAAAATATTCTATTTTATGGTTATGTTAGTGTAATAAAATTTCATGCACTATAAAATGATAATGCAAACATGAAACCATTTCTTATACGGTAAGGTATTTTTTTTTTTTTTTTTTTTTTTACTCCACAAGCATTTATATTTGTAGAGTGACCATCGCACCAAGGGTGTGCGGTGATATTGATCATGCAGCTTTGAATTGGCATTAATATAAGCCAATTTAGGTAGGTTATTTACAGAACTATTAACAAGCTTGGGAACAAATAGTGCGTGATAGTAGGTATCATTTTGGGCCAGATAAGCCCAATCATCAGCCATCAAAATTCTTCCCTGCCAGTTGGGAACCTGGACGGGTCTTGTCTATCACAAAGGAACAAAATTTGCTTGAAACCCAAATTCCTAGCCTCAATCATTGCTTCCTGAATGGTAATAGGAAATGGTTTGGCTTTGGCAGTGCGACTAGCAATCCCCTGCATGACGATATCTCCAACTCTATTTCTTGCTTCATAGGCGAATCCAGCCCTGTTGAATTTCTTATACGGTAAGGTTATGATAGTAAATTTACTCAATTGCAATGTCTTTCTTCTTAATCTTTATTTTAATAAAAAAAAAATTATACTTATTTTTCATGATCCAATATTATCATCAATTCTATTAAACACAAACTAATATCTTCTCCCTTCTTCACTTTTCTATTTTCCTACTTTTTATTTTATTTGAAAAAAAAATAAAGATTATTTGAAACTTAAAAAAATTATTTGAAAACTCCAAAATTACTTGGAAGAATCTATACATGCTAGATAAATGAGCGTGGAGTCTACAATCATTGGTGCAAAAATAAAGATTCTCATTCAAAGTTCATCAATTATTTGGTATCAATTTGATTGAAAACTCCAAAGTTACTTTGAAGAACATTGATGATGAATAGACCGCGTTGATAGGAGAATATATTAGACCTTTTTAAAACCTTGAATATGGTACAACTTGTAAGTTAGCTAACTGAGATTTGCGATGCTCATTTGATTAGGAAGCACATTATATATTCAGCTGCTTATAAAAAATTACGTAGGTGGAGAATCTGATGTTGGAGTTGAATGCCTTTTGGTTCTAATAATTGACAAATAATAAAAGTTAAATGTTCTTTTGTTTATAATGTCTTTAATGAATCATTTTAGAAAAATTTTAATATTATTTTTATGAAAAATATAAGAGAATATAAAAATAAAAATCAGTTTTTATTTTTTATTTTTTATTTTTTATAATTTTCCACCAAAAGTTTGTAAAACTATTTTCTAAATGAATACCATTTTGGTGCATTTGGATGACATGATTTGGGTATTTGAATTTGAATTTAGGTAATTAAAATTTTTTGACACAAGATAAAAATTATACTCTAGCCTAATCTAAGTGTATATGTGTGTAAAACTCTCTCTTGAAGACTTGAATCCCGGTCCTTGCCCCTCACACTCTTCAAGCACTTATACTTGTAGAATAACCATTAAAATTCAAATATCTTGTTTCAAATTTTATATAGTTAAAAAAAAAGTCAAGAATTTAGATTTGACAAATCTACCAAGTATTTTAAACCTTTAAAATGCTTGAATTTGAAATAACTCTTAAGATAAATGGATTTAAAATCAAGATATTTCAAATATATTAATTTAAAATTCAAATCCTTCTAAATCCAAGTTTTGCATTTGGAAACTTGGATTTGGAATTGGATTTGGATTTTAAATTATCCGAGAATTTTAAAGGTTTTAAATTCTTATGGATTTGTCAAATAATTCAAATCCTTAACATTTTTTAAACTATTCAAACAAGATATTTGAATTTTAATCACCCGAATCTAAATGTCTAAATCATGTCATCTAAACACAATATTAGAGCAATTGATAAGGAAATCCATATATATAAACGCATGCCAACAAAATGGGCGTGTCATAAAAATAAAAAACATGCCGCCAGGCACAAGAAAGAAAGAAAGAAAGAAAAAAAAAAAAAAAGAGTACATAATATTATTATAGGTTGGCAAAAACATCCTCCTCAAAAAAAAAAAAAAAATAAATAAATAAATAAATAAAGGTTGGCAAAAACATACCATTTGAATTTGTTTTAATAAGCTGGTATAATATTATTACTTTATGCTAGGAGTGGTAGTTATTAAAGCACGCACCTTAGAAGGTGAATCTTATTATAAATTCCACTATTTAAGAAAGAATGAACGGGAAGAAACCTATCATAATATTTAAAAGAATAAATTGTTATCTTGATTTTGATCTATTGCTCAAGGCATATACCTTACTAGTTTTTACATTCTTTATTGTTATCTTTTCCTTAATTATATTATTGATACTACGTACTAGTAAATAATCCGTGTACTGCATGTGAAAGTTTAATATTTTTTTTCTTTTATTTTTTGTCTAATATAAAATTTAATAATTATGATAATAATTATTATGATTTTATTTTGTTTATAAAACTATATATTTTACTATTTTAAAGAAAATATGATTTAGTAAGTTCTAATTAATTTAAACAAACATAGTTTAACATAATTAAAAATTCTTTAAATCAAATTAAAAATATATATACGATCTAGGAAAATATGAGCTTTCAAAAACTTATGTGGAAACATTACAAAAATTCAAGAAAAAAAAAATCAAAATCTTTCATTTTATATATTATATATGTTATTATTGGTATTTATAATGAAATAATGATAAAGTCAAGAATTGTATGCTCTTACTTTTTTTCACTAAAAGAAAGATGCTTATAACTCTATTTGTTCTTTTGAACAAATTATTTTAAATGTTCAAGATGGAGGATAAAATGTAAAGAAGTGTTAAGTTACAACCAATTTTGTAGCTAAATTTTCTACTATTTTTAATTTAAAAATCAACTTTTTTTTTTTAAGCAATCTAAAAAATTAACTTGATGCATGTGAAGATTTATATTTTTATGACTAATAGTATAATAAAAATGGAGTCTTAGAAATTGTAGTTACACCAAGTAGTTACACCGTCTTTGTGCAGATAGGCTAAAATTCATTAAAACAATGTTGATAACTTACATAATTTTCTTATAATTTGCCATGGTTCAAATTTAAAAAAGTATAATGTATATAAAATGGAAGACATTCAATTTTGGTTAATTTTATAATATTTTGTCACATTAGTTTTTGAGGCCTCAAAATTTTACACTTCATTATTCTATTATATGCGCATGTATATATATATATATATATTTATATGTATGTATGTATGCGTGTGTGGGGAAATATATGATAGATATAATAGAATTTTTACCCATAACGTACACTTTATAATAATAATAATTTATTATTATTAATAAGCTAAGACATAAATTGTTTTTTTGGGGTCTCTTAATGGTTTGTCCTATCACTTTGTTTGTCCTATCACTTTATAATAATTGTTCGTTATTACCGTATCAAAATCACAATTTACTTTAAGATAGTTGAATTTTTTTGTAAACAAGATCTAGGATTGGTCTTTCTGGAGACTTTTATTGATCCTGCAAAAAGAAATATTTTGAACTGATCGCTCCTCTTTTGTTGTTCAAAAAATATAAAGTAAGCTTTACATGTTCTTTTCTTATTCATTTGTTTTGGATTGGACCTAGGGAACTCTTATTTATTGATTTATTTTTCTTTCCCTTTCCCTATGGAAGACTTATTGCATTATCGTCAAAGAAAGTCGTCACTGAAGTTTTAGAAAAAAGTTTAATTCAAATCATGTTTTGTCTCTTCTCAAAAAAAAAAAAAAAAAAAAAATTCATGTTTTGTGAATGACTCTAGGTTACGTGGCAATTGTGCTCTTTATGGTGGTTTAGGTACATTTGTCTTCGCCTATAAAATAAATTCATTTTTTTAAAAATTTTTTAATGAGAGAGAGAGAGAGAGAGAGAGATTCATGTTTAGTTATCAAAGAAGGCAAGGTTAGTGTGATTTCTTACGTGATTTGTATATCTTGAATTCTTTAATTTTGCACAATACATCATTGACCTTGGACTAGGGAGTTTTGGATTACTATGGTTTGTCCTCATCTTCAATAAGATATTTCACTTTCTTACTTCCTAAAATGTACCTAACTTCAGCCCCTTAATTAGGTTGTATATATATTTTCTCTCTCTCATACTCATACCATGTTTTTCCCTTTAATTATACGGTTTATAGCTTTATATATATTGTGAAGAGGTGATACATATATGTGATCGATAAGATAATATTATTTTGATTAGTATAAACTATGAGAATGATAAATTTTTTATTTTTTATTTTTTATAATCATGAGAGTGATAATTTATATTTAATATATGGACACTTCCTTTGATTTTTCCTTAACTTAAATTTGTATATATGTTAGAATTTAGATAAAGCATTAGGCAACATACAATGGGTCCATTCTCTCCCACATTGTGTACTTCAGAATTTAGAAGGCCTTTTTTATCTATCTATATATATATATATATATATGGCCCACCCACCCAGAATGCAAAGAAGTGATCAAAGAAGCCTAGAAAGCTAACAGGCTTATGGGTTGGGTTGGGTCCGGTGAAATTGGGTATATACGGGTAAAAAATTAATTAATTATGGGTTGCTATTTTTATTAATCATACCCTAATTTTTGGTTTGAATTCGAATGGTTTAACAAGTTTAGGCCCAAATTTACGAGATCTAATCATATGAACCTAACTATCTTCTTTTCTCATTTTGTATCAGCTTCGTTGAATAGGGTGTCATATTTGGTGGTTCTCCATTCTTGCTAATTTCTCTTTTTACCAATGAAAATGATATACATTCAATAGCTTGACGACTACCCTTTTTAAGATAATAGTTGGGATTTATTTAATTAAATCTAAATTTTTTAGAAAGTAATTATAAATCAATACTTAGATTGGTTTAGTACTAGATAGCAAAATATTATAATGCTTATTTAGGTACAAGTAGGTCATGCTATGTGTAAATGTGCTTTTCATTATTGAACTTGCTTTGTTATTTTTTAATTTCCTTTTCTCTTTTTTAATCTCTGGGTTGGGTATTGGAATTGTGTTCTCATTACATGAAAATAAGGTGGATTTTTTTTTTTTGGATAGATTCGATATGATTTGAATCTATTGTATTTACTTTGATAATTATCTCTATTATCATAAGAAAACTCCAAATATTTTTTGGTGTGTGTATGCAAAATTAAATCCTCAATCATTGTCTTTATTTTTTTTTTTTTGAGAAACAGTAATACTTATTAGATTACACACGAAAATAGTAATATTAGTATATTAAACCGGGTTTATAATACATTATATAATCAGAGTACAACTACAAAAGGACCTAACATTTGAAGTTGTCTTCATTGATTGAATTAACTGGAACCTACAAATAATAAGGATTTAAGATAAACTAAGATAACATATCATATCCCATTCGAACGACCACGACACTATGTTCCTATATGAATGCATAGAAAGATAACTTTGCTTGATTAAATCTATATACAAAACTCCAAATATTCTTGTTTGGGTGTGTGTATGCAAAATTAAATCCTCAATTATTGTCTTCATTGATTGAATTAACTAGAATCTACAAATAAGGATTTAAGATAAACTAAGATAACATATCAAATCCCATTTGAACGACCACGGCACTATGTTTCTATATGAATGCATGGAAAGATAACTTTTCAATCTATAAATAATTTAGATTTGGATGATGTAGAAAAGGAGAGGAGACCAACCTACCTAGCATGTTTAACGTACTTTGATTTGTCTCAAATCGCTTTAACACTAGTGTAACAAAAAAAATTATCAATGAGAAAGATATTGCTCGTTCAATGGATGAATTAATCTTTACTATCACAATCTATCTTTTTCCTTGCGTGCATTTGCTTCATTTCGATACTTTTTGAATTTTGCTTTCCCTGTCATTGTCATGCTAGGACTACACGTTTGAATATTTAAGTTGGCCAATCTGTTTACTAATGCAAATTAGTTTGAGGTTTGTGGAGTTTTTCTGAAAATGGTGTATAATCCCATAGCAAGATAATGTTTTGTTAAGGTATAGTCTTTCTTCATACATAGAAGTCCTTTGAGTTGTCCTTAGTTACACGGTGATTCCTATTACTATTAGCAATGAGCAGCATTCGATTTTGCTTTCTTAGAAAGATTTGCGAAATCAGACAAAGTCATCATTCATTGGATCCCATGAACACTTGTTGCCAATAGCTGAAGGGTACTGGTACACTGAACTTAGATGGTATTATTACAGAAAATTGACAAAATCAGTCAAAGTTAGATGGTATTTTTCAAACAAAATTTTTGTTCTCCATAGAGTGGATGGAAGGTGAGATTTTGAAATTTGAATCACAAGCTTTGCAAAACGTGTAAAACACAGTTTAGCAAATGCTGTTATGACCAATTTTAATTTATTATACAATTAAGTCCAATAAAAATAAGAGCAAAACTTAGATACAGTAAGTATGTATTGTTTTTTAAAATTTTCCTTTTAAATTTTTGACATCTGTCTATTTTAAGTTTTAATTGCTCAGCAAAATGGGAAATAACGCTTCATGTGCTCTCAGGTGATGAAGGTTTCTTTAAAGGAAATAAGGCTTCTTGCATTCTTAGGTGACGGTTTTTTATTTATTTATTTATTTATTTATTTTAATTTATAAATTATACTTAGGGGGTTCAAGTATAATTTTATTGGGCAAAATTGCTAGAATTAGTAGTGCGTGAGCGCACACACACATATACTGCTCTCTTGAAAGAGACAAATTTATTAATTCCCTAAGCTTGCTAAATACCGTATAAACGTTTGTTATTAAATTTAAACAATTAACCATTCAAAGTTTCAAACTATCTCAACTTTATTTACGGAAAAAGATACTAACAAACAAGTATTAATAGATAAGCAAAAGTGCATAACTACTAATTATTTGTCTATTTTGTATCATTTGTCACTAAAAACCATTTTAAAACATGAAAATAAAAAATGAAGAAGACACCTAACAAATGGGTCTGAAAACATAGTAACAGAAAAGATAGTATAGCCTCATCACTTGGCAAATTAAAGAGGTTTTTTTTTTTTTTTTGAAAAGATTTAAAGAGAAATAAAAAAAAAATTCACTTTTATAGAATTCATATATACATATATTACCCAAAAAAAAAAAAAACCCTACTCATTACTCATATTCACCTAGTATATGGTCACATGGGTGATTACTAATTGCATCATTTATTTAAATAAATAAATAAAAAGAGACCTAGTCTATGGGTCCAAACACATAAGACGAGAAAATATTTCACTTTAAAAAAAAAAAAAAAAAAGAATGTTAAAGATAGTCTTAATTAAAGAAAGAAGGATTTTACTATTGTGTGCTCTTAGGGCACACATTAATTTCTATTTTTGGAAAAAAATTTCTCGAGAATTGAAAAAGTAATGACAGTTTTTTCAATTCTCGAGAAAATATTTCAAAAAATGGAAAGGTTAATGTGTGCCCTAAGGGCACACATTAATCGGACCCAAGAAAGAATAATAGAAAGAGAGGCTTTGCCTCTGCTTAAATGATACACACACACACACCATGTCGCTCTGCTTTGATTTGATGGTTGGTGCCTAAAGTGGTGTCATATTGCCTGCCTCTGTTATGTCTCATACCTCACTACCTTCGATGGTCTGCCCTCCTCAAAAGCAGCAAGTGTCTTTGTTCAATTTCTTATTTATGTTTTTTATTTTTTTTTAATTTATAATTATTTATTTTGATGGAATGTTTTTGGGAATTTGGTGTGTAAGATCAGACTAGTTTTTGGGAATTGCAAAGCCAAACAATTTTTTTTTTTTTTGTCTATTTTCATAAAATAGAAAAGGCAGATTTTTGATGCTGAACCTAGGGTCGTAAGTAATCAAATTTATTCTTAAATAAGGTTATTTAGTCTTGAAGAACTAAATAAGGTTTGATGACCTATTTTTCCAAGAAACAAGAGATATGTTATGATATTATTGCACTCTTTTTTGTTATTTGTTTTAAATTTTGTTAAAAAGAAGCAAATTTGGGTGGATATGAAATTTTCCAGTAATTGTTAAAGCCAAAAAAAGGGTAATTGTTATAGGTTTAGTTTAATCGTATGGGTAAATAAAAGGCTTTGGTGGCCATTATTGTGTCATTCTGTGACTCTCTCTCAAAGCCTAAAATTCAATGGCAAGCAGTGTCAGATTTCATCCATGCTTCCTTGTTGCCTCTATTATCTTATATTATGTTATAGGCCTTTTGGTTACATCTCATAATATCCCCAAGCACAATTGATACCATGCAAAGATCAAAATCTCATGAAGGTCTCAATTGGCACGCCACCAGTTGACATCTATGGCTCTATCGATACAGGTAGTAACCTTGTGTGGACACAATGTCTACCTTGTGATGCCTGCTTCAAACAGATTCATCCCATGTTCGATTCTAAAAAGTCCTCCACATACCACAAAATTTCTTGTCAATCAGAAGAATGTCGTATATTATTGGATGAAGCCACCTGTTCTCCTTAAAATATTTGCAATTACAAGGCTGGATATGCTACTGGTTTGTCCAAAGGTGTCTGGGCCAAAGAAAAAGTTACCATTAATTCTACCTCAGGGCAAGCGGTTTTCTTTGACATTGCTTTTGGATGTGCACACAACATAGGCGGCTTCCATTACAAAGGCCATGCGATGGGAATCACTGGGTTAGGAGCAGGGCCTTCGTCATTTGTTTCACAAATTGGTAGCAAGAGGTTTTCTTATTGCTTGGTACCATATGGTACTGATCCTAGTATTACAGGCAAGATAAGTTTCGACAATGGCAGTGAAGTTGTGGGTGATGGTGTGGTTTCAACACCATATGTAGGTGGAGACCAATATTATTTGACACTGGAAGGAATTAGTGCTGGAGACACATATGTACCCTTCAACTCTTCAGGTAGGGTTTCTAAGGGCAACATTTGTATGGATTCAGGATCACCACCATTGACTTTGCCATCAGATTTTTATGATCGCTTAGTGGTGGAAGTGAAGAAGCGGATTTTAATTGATCCCGTTAAAAATGACACTCTTTTGGGGACACAGCTTTGCTATAGAACTGAAATTACTAACGAAAATGGACCAATATTGACTGTTCGTTTTGAAGGAGCAGATGTGGAGTTAAAGGCCATACAAACTTTCAATCAACCAGTTACAGAATATGAATATTATTGCTTTGCAATTACAAATATTGAAAATACTGAGTTGGATTTTAAGGATGGCGCAGGATTATGGCAGCAATGTTCAAGCAAATTTTTTGATTGGGTATGACTTGGAAACAAAGATAGTCTCCTTCAAGCCAACTGATTGCAGCAAACTGTAGAGTTTGCCACTTTCATGGAACCTATACGATCAATGGAATTAAGATATATACCTACTTATACTTCATAAATGTAGCTCAATAATCCTCTTTTTTTTTTAAATTAAAAAAAACGCTTTATTTTCGTTTGGGAATTTTTTTTGTGTGGAGAAATAGGTAAGTCATTATTATTAAGGTAAATCAGATTGGAAAATGTCATCCAAATCCAATAATAGTTCTTCTAACCACACATTTGTAATAATAGTTAAAACTGCTCTTCTAGCAAGGAAGTGGGCTAAACTATTACGCCTACTAATATGACAGAAACTACAACTTGCAAACAAGCACTGGCTTTCTTAATATCTTCTATAACATGTCCCCACCAAGTCCTGTTCTGCTTTGGATTGTTGACTGCTGTAATGGCCTTCAGAGAATTACCCCCACCACCACGTGAGCAATACTTATCTCCTAAGCGAATAGGAGAGCTCTCCGAGCTGCTAAGGCTTTAACCAAGTCCACCGAGCTGGGGAGTTGAATGTTTTGGCTTAGTGCAGCAATAACCATTCCTTTAGCATCCCTCACTACCACCCCCAAACCCGCTCTCGCTGAACTTTCAAAGACGGTGCCATCAAAGTTTATCTTATAAATTCCTACACCTGGAGGCGACCACTTCTGCCGTGTGCGCCGAGCAAGAGGCCGAGATGGACGTCCCTGAACATCCTAGAATTATAGCAACAATTCTCGAGCCACTGGATTGTCTCCCCTACTTCCCAAACATGTTGCTTTTCCCATAATTTGTTTCTTCTAATCCAAATACTCCAAGCGACAATGGAAAACAGAGTAGTAGTGGCTGGGCTTGTATCGGACAACACAGCTGATACCAAATCACCAAAACTTCTGAAATTTTTTGATTGAGGGAGACTAAAGATAGGATCCGAGAGCCAAATACATTTGACCAAATCACACAACCATAGAGAGTGGATAGTATCCTCGGGATGCTTATCACAGAAAGTAAAGACATTGTCAGGAAGTATATGTCGTGTAAATAGATTACATTTGGTAGGTAGCGACTCATTTGAAGCTTTCCACAGGAAATGCTTGTCTTTTTTTGGAACCTTCAACTTCCAAATACTATTCCAAAAAGGCTTACAAGCCTCTGTATCAGACGAACTGGGTTGGGAAGTTCTGTTCTCAGCAGATAGCAACTGGTAGGCGCTCTTAACCGAATAGCTCCCATCCCTGGTTCGAGGCCAAATGAGCAAATCTTCCATCGGGCAGTAGCTAACCGGGATACTTTGAATGCTCTCTGCCTCCCATGGTAAAAAGTTCTGATTAATAAGCTCCTTGTTCCATATTTTTGTGTGAGGGATGAAAAGATCCTTTACTGTAATCAGTGATGAATCAAGTTGGGGAGCTACAATCTGACCACCCCTGAAGAATCCAACCAGCAGTGTTTCCAAATGTTAATGGATGCCCCATCTCCTATAATCACATTTCCAGCAATTTAAAGAAATGTTTTTACTGATCGCTCCTCTTTTGTTGTTCAAAAAATATAAAGGAAGCTTTACATGTTCTTTTCTTATTCATTAATTGTTTTGGATTGGACCTTGGGAAATCTAATATTTATTTTCCCTCTCTCTATGGAGGACTTATTGAATTATCATCAAAGAAAGCCGTCACCGAATTTTTAGAAAAAGTTTAATTCAAATCATGTTTTGTCTCTTCTAAAAAAAAAAAAAACAATCATGTTTTTTGAATGACTTTAGGTTACGTGGCAATCCTGCTCTTTATGGTGGTTTAGGTACCTTTGTCTTCACCTAAAAATGAAATTCATGTTTTTATTTTTTATTTTTTATTTTTTATTTTATTTTATAAATTAATGTGAGAGAGAGAGAGAGAGAGAGAGAGAGAGAGAGATTCATGTCTAGTTATCAAAGAAGGTGAGGCTAGTTTGATTTCTTACGTGATTTGTATATCTTGAATTCTTTAATTTTGCACAAATAAATCATTGACCTTGGACTAGGGAGTTTTGGATCACTATGGTTTATTCTCTTCTTCAATGTACCTAACTTCAGCTCCTTAATTAGGTTGTATATATAATTAGCTAGGTTTGTATATATATATATATATATTCTCTCTCATACTCATAGCATGTTTGTCCCTTTAATTATACGGTTTATATATATATATATATATATATTGTGAAAAGTTGATACATATATGTGATCGATAAGATAATATTATTTTGATAAGTATAAACTATGATAATGATAATTTATTTTTATTATATGGACACTTCCTTTAATTTTTTCTAACTTAACTGAAATTTGTGTATATATATATACACACGTTAGAATTTGTAAATCTACTAATTTTATCCCCTTAGGAATGAAGGAACTAGGTCACTCAGAGGAGAATAGATTGGAAATGATATATAGATTTTTTTTTTTTTTTTTCGTTTAACTAATTGTTACTGGTTAGCTTATGTAAATGGCTTTGGACTTTGGGAGCTGCCTAGAGTAGCATAGCTGACAGCTTCCATGAGATGAGATGTCTCTAAGTTTAAGATCCTATTCCTTCCCGCAAAGTAAATAAAAAAGATGTTTACAGAAAAAAGAACAAAAGCAGCTCAAGTATGAGGAATATCATGACCAAATTTTTTTTAGAACGAAGTCTTGAATTAGGCAATATTACAAGCCGAAGGGCACGTGATGAATGTACGGCACACAGCAAGGGGCCCATTTTCTCTAGGCCTAACTCGAATAGACCTATAAACAGTGCCCAGCCAGGGGCCCACCATTTCTCATGGTTAACCATTAAGCGGCCCAAGGGTGTCAGCCCATCATTTGGGCGTTTGGTGCATGGCAGGATGGTCTTCGTCATCAGCATGTGCATCGACGACGCTTGGTTATACCTCGGCGGACTAGGAGTGCCTTGAGAAACTCCGCTACCAATGTACTTTCGGCAGCCAGCCCCAATCCCAATGTCTCAGCTCCTATTCCCAACAAAAGCATATTTTTGTCAAGAATAATCAAATTGAACCCCAGTCACACGAGTGGTATCAGAAGGTAATCATGACTTAATCCACTACTTTCAAGCTATAAATATGTGATGAAAAGAGGGAAAAAGGGTTAGACATTTGAGAGGTAAGACAGAGAGAGAGTAGCTGAGCATACGAATGAGAGTTTTCAGAGAGAGAGAGAGAGAGAAACTATCTATTGCACTAGACACTTCAATGAGCCTACCCCAGAGCTACCCATTGTAGTATACTCAATACCCACTAAACAAGTAAATTGTGAGCCCAAATACAAGGTCCAACCTTCTGTGAAAAACTGTGCACACACAATGAACAAAAGGAAGGGAAATGATTTTGTTATGGAGTGACTAGATAGAGCATTAGGCAACATACAATGGGTCCATTCTCTCCCACATTGTGTACTTTTAGAAGGCCTTTCTTATCAAAAAGCAACCAAAAAAAAAAAAAGTTATATGGCCCACCCACCCAGAATGCAAAGAAGTGATCAAAGAAGCCTGGAAAGCTAATAGGCTCATGGGTTGGGTTGGTTTTGGTGAAATTGGGTATATATGGGTAAAAAATTAATTAATTAGATTAAAGTTCTATTACCCATACCCTAATTTTTGGTTTGAATTCGAATGGGTTAACAAGTTTAGGTCCAAATTTAGAAGATCTAATCATACGAATCTAACTATTTTCTTTTCTCATTTTGTTTCATTTTCGTTGAATAGGGTGTCGTATTTGGTGATCCTTCATTCTTGTTCTAATTTCTCATTTTACTAGTGAAAATGATATACATTCAATAGCTTTGATGACTACATTTTTTAGATAGGATTTGATTTACCTCTAGTATTTTTTTAACTGGACATGTCATTTTGTTTTAAATATATAATAGCAAGTAGTAGTCAGTTTTAATTCCCACCTTTTATTTAGTTAGTGAGTGATGTGGCAGTCTCTCATTAAAACAAAAGGAGATTCCTTTTAAAAAAGTACTGTAAGTAAGTGAAACCTAAGATAATAGTTGAGATTTATTTAATTCAATCAAAATTTTTAAGAAAGTAATTATAAATCAATACTTAGATTGGTTTAATAGTAGATACACTACACCAAAATAAATCTATTACATCAAGTGTTAATACAACAAAATTAGTATAGTGGTATTAGACATAATATCACGTCTAAAAATTAAAAGTCGTTGCAATAGTAACTTAAAAATAGTAAATTATTACATTAATAATAATAATTAGTTTTATTAATTTATAATTTTCAGTTGCAATAGAGATTTTAATACTAAATTGAATTTAGAAATTTTTTTTACAATAACTTAAATTGAAGAAAACATTGTAATAACTTGATACCAATTATATATTTTGCGATATATTATAATAGAAATTTCAAAGAGATGGCTTATTGCAACAAATTTAACATTACAATAAATAAAATATCAATTATTTTATAATCTATTACAATGACAAACATGAAGTTGCAATGAATATATTATTACAATGATCTAATTCCAATTATTTTACAATATATTGAAAGAAAAAAATATGAAAAAAATAATTATTACAATAGATATACCATTTCAATAATTTGAACCCAAATTATTTTTGTCAATTCTTTATAATCTATTGTAATAAAATTTATGAAATAATAGCCTATTACTACAAGATATTCGAAGTAATAAATTGTTTATTGCAATAGCAATTATATTATTACTTCAAAATTTTCATTAAAATATTTAAGGTTTATTGCAACAAAAATTTTTTGTAGCACAAACTTATTACCTCAAATTTTATTGCAACGCTTTGCATAAACTATTGCAACGACTTCGATGTTATTGCAACAATTTTTTTTGTTGTAATAAACATTTTTTGTTGTAGTGATAGCAAAATACGATAATGCTTATTTAGGTACAAGTAGGTCCCGCTATGTGTAAATGTGCTTTTCATTATTGAACTTGCTTTGTTATTTTTTAAATTTTCTCTTCTCTTTTTTAATCTTTGGGTTGGGTATTGGAATTGTGTTCTCATTACATGAAAATAACGTAGATTTGTTTTTTGATAGATATGATATGATTTAAATCTACTGTATTTTCTATTTCCAATTTTTTTTTTTGGGTGTGTGTATGCAAAATTAAATCCTCAATTCATTGTTTTCATTGATTGAATTCACTAGAACCCACAAATAACAAGGATTTAAGATAAACTAAGATACCTCATATCATATCCCATTGGAACGACCACAATAGTATGTTCCTAAATGAGTGTATAGAAAGATAACTTTGCTTGATTAAATCTATATATAGTTTAGATTTGGATAATGTAGAAGAGGAGAGGAGACTAACCTACCTAGCATGTTTAACGTACTTTGATTTGTCTTAAATTGCTTAACACTAGTGTAACAAAAATTATCAGTGAGAATGAAAGATATTGCTCGTTCAATGGATGAATTAATTTTACTATCACAATCTATCTTTTTCTTTGCGTACATTTGCTTCATTTCAACACTTTTTAAATTTCGTTTCCCTGTCATTGTCATGCTAGGACTACACGTTTGAATATGTAAGTAGGCCAATCTGTTCACTAATGCAAATTAGTATGAGGTTTGTGGTGTTTTTCTGAAAATGGTGTATAATCCCATAGCAAGATAACGTTTTGTTAAGGTATAGTCTTTCTTCATACATAGAAGTCCTTTGAGTTGTCCTTAGTTACACGGTGATTCCTATTACTATTAGCAATGAGCAGCATTCAATTTTGCTTTCTTAGAAAGATTTGCAAAATCAGACAAAGTGTTACGTCTCAAGATCACGTGGAGCCAAATGGGAATCACATGCAGTCAAGTGGTGAAATAAGTGCAGAAAGTGGCTAGAGATAAGAATTATAAGAAGATAAGGATATTGCCTCAAGTTTAGATGTTTATCTTCTGAATTATTGTTGATTGTTATTTGAATTAGGATTGTTATTTGAATTATGAATTAGGATAAGGAGCTATCTTGCGATAGGCTCTGTTAGATAGGATTTGGGTTATCTCTTGTATTTGAATTCCAATCCATCTTGTATTTAAGAGCATGAAGTGAAATAAGAGGTAAGCAGAACTTTAATCCCAAATATCTCTCTCTTTTCCTATAATTTCTAGAAGGGTAGTCGCCTCGAATACGACTAAGTTATCCATTAGATTGCAATTTACTGCATTTGGTATCGAGCCAAATGTCGACCAACCCACCACATACACGATCAACCACCAATGACGACCGTGTGGCGGCCTTGGAGGTTAGTAACCATTCTCTTCAACAACAGTTTTGAGTCTCAAAAAGAGGAATTCACTACCATGAAAGAAGGACTAGAGGCCCTTACCATCGCCGTTGCCAAAATGACCAGAACTATGGAGGAAAAAGGTATTCAAATCGATAAGCCCAGCAACAACAATGGCAGAAACAATAGTTCCTGATGTAGGACACAATTTACTATTTAATTATTGTAATTTAATATTTTTGGTATTTTTATGTAAAAAACGTTGTTTTAGGTTTAGGTGATTTATTTCCTTGTTTTTAGGTGCATTTAATGCTTTTTAGGTCAAATTTGATTCTTGTTATGGTTAGGTATCAATTAGGAGTTATTTTAGATTATATTTTCTTGTCAGTCAAGTTTCAAGATTATATTTTCGTGGATTCGAGGTTTACTACCCAGAAACTAACAGTTTAGTTTCTGTACTGATGTCGTGGAAGCCTGAAGAGAAGCACACACGATGCTCTCTTTGATGGAACAGAAACTAAACTGTTAGTTTCTGGGTAGTAAACCTCGAATCCACGAGGGGTTCCTTGAATCCACAAGGTGATAGATCTGGAATCCACCAGAGAACACAAAAGACGCACGTCTAAATTTTTATTGATAATAAACTATGAAAAACGTTTACAGACTTAAGGGCCTATTTAAGGGCTCCTTAAAACTTGACTGACAAGAAAATATAATCTAAAATAACTCCTAATTGATACCTAACCATAACAAGAATCAAATTTGACCTAAAAAGCATTAAATGCACCTAAAAACAAGGAAATAAATTCACCTAAACCTAAAACAACGTTTTTTACATAAAAATACCAAAAATATTAAATTACAATAATTAAATAGTAAATTGTGTCCTACATCAGACCCCTCCACTTGAAACAAACTCGTCCTCGAGTTCATCTTTGAAATCTGAAATCTCCCATGCCAAGAGAACAAATACCTTGAATACTTCATCTTCTTTGTCTTCTTGCCAAACTTGAAAGTCATTAATTGAGGAACTTGAACTTCTTCTCTCTTGATGTTCATGTCATTGACAATATTCACCAAATAAGAGTCAATGATCAAATCAAATCTTTCCACCCCAATAAAATCAACAAACTTTGTTTTGGTGTCTCCCAATAAAATAATAGGAGTTTGAATGTTGCAATCATCTAACTTGATTTCATCGAGATTGTTGACAACTTCCTCTATAATTTCTTCTTTAATGGTCTCTACTATCTCAACCTCAAGATCTTTCTCTATAATAGGGTCTTCATTAATCTCCTCCACAATCTTGATTTTAGGTTCTTTTTCTATAACAAGGCCTTCATTAATTTTCTCAAAAATCTCGATATTCTCTTCTTTGACGTCTCCATATTCTTCAAGAACAATATTTTCTTTAACATGTAATTCTTCCTTTAATGGTGGAATATTTGGCTCTTCAACATAATTCAAGTATGAACTCCTTGGCCAATAATAATCTTGTATTGTATACGACAAGATTTCTTCACAATCTAAAGGATAAAATTTGATAGCAAGCATCTTTTTTATCCTTGGCCATGATCGAATTTTGTCTTTACCTTGTCGAATTCTATCAGATTGTACTCGTTCCCACCAACATAAGGCATACTTACTAAGTTTATACAAAGCAAGTCCAACTTTTCTCTCATAACAAATATTCTCATAGTCAAATAAATCCTCTAGATCAAGTAACCAATCAAGGAAATCTTCTTTTAAAAAATAACCATTAAAACTTGCAATTCTCTTATAAGGTCTATATGAAATTTGCTTACCAATAGGTTGCCCGTGAGTTATGTCTCCATTGCAGTTATCCCTATTGTTTCCATTCTTCAACGACGCCATCCTAGCATAGATATTTGTGAGTGCTTGTTGTACGTCACGTAATACTTGCTAAGTTATTCGTCGTTGTTGTGGTGGTTACCGTCTCGCCGGTTAGCAATCAGACCAGGGTAAGTCAAGGCTCTGATACCAACTGATGTCGCGGAAGCCTGAAGAAGAGCACACACGATGCTCTCTTGATGAAACAGAAACTAAACTATTAGTTTCTGGGTAGTAAACCTCGAATCCACGAGGGGTTCCTTGAATCCATGAGGTGATAGATCTTGAATCCACCAGAGAACACAAAAGACACAAGTCTGAATTTTTATTAATAATAAACTATGAAAAACGTTTACAGACTTAAGGGCCTATTTAAGGGCTCCTTAAAACTTGACTGACAGTAAAATATAATCTAAAATAACTCATAATTGATACCTAACCATAACAGGAATCAAATTTGACCTAAAAAGCGTTAAATGCACCTAAAAACAAGGAAATAAATCACCTAAACCTAAAATAACGTTTTTTTACATAAAAATACAAAAAATAATAAATTACAATAATTAAATAGTAAATTGTGTCCTACATCAATTCCACTAACCAAAATCATGAAACTGGAGAATGTTCTAGACATCAGAGTCACGACACACATCATGGTAGCATACAGACCCGATTATCATGCTTAGATTTTCCTCGCTTTGATGGGGAGAACCCAACTGGGTGGATTTACAAGGCTGAACAATTTTTCCACTATCAGAAGATGGACGCCAGCGAGAAGGTGCTTCTTGCATCTTTTCACCTACAGGAGGAAGCCTTGCAATGGTATCAATGGTATGAGCAGTCTCAACCAAATGTACAGTGGGAGGAGTTTACCCGTGCCTTGTGTATCCGTTTTGGACCTTCGGATTTTGAAGATTTTGATGAAGCTCTTGCTAAGCTACAGCAAACAGGAATTGTACGAGAGTATTAAATGCAGTTCAAGCGCTTAGCTGCTTGTGTCCGTCAATGACCTCAACGGGCATTAGTCGGAAGCTATGTGGGTGGATTGAAGGAGGAGATACGATCAGAAGTTAAACTATTTCGACCCACTACCTTGCTTCACGCCACAAGCCTGGCTCGATTGCAGGAAGACAAATTACAGAGAATGCGGCGCACAATTTTCACTCCAACACCTGCCAAATTTTCCCAGCCACAACCATCTTCATACAAGCCTTCCTTACTACCCACACCAACACCAGTCAAACCTACCTTCCCACCTACAACTGGGATGAGACCTACAACCAATCCAACATTCAAGAAACTCTCTTGGGCTGAAATGCAAGCTCGAAGGGAAAAGGGGTTGTGCTACAACTATGATGAGAAATTTGGCCCCGGGCATCGATGAAAGAAGCAGCAAATATTTATTTTAGAGATGATGGAGGAAGCAGTTGAGAATTTTGATACAGTGGAGCCCCTCAAAGAAGACGAAGGACATCTGCAAGTTCCAGAAATTTCGCTCCATGCCTTGTCTGGTGTGACCACACCCAAAACAATGCGAGTTACCGGCGTGATTCATGGAAGGAAGTTACACATCCTTATTGATAGTGGCAGTACCCACAACTTTGTCAGCTTAAAATTTGCTAGACGTATGGATTGTTGTAAGGCACCAGCACCAGCTCTTCAGGTGATGGTGGCTAATGGAGATAGGCTACGATGCGACGAGATTTATTTGGCAGTTCCCATCAAGATTCAAGGCTATAAATTCCAAACTACTATGTATCCACTTGATTTGCAGGGTTCTGACATTGTGTTGGGAATACAGTGGTTGCAAAGTTTGGGGCAAGTGCTACATGATTGGCAACTTCTCACTATGGAGTTTTGGCACAAGCAAACTAAATATATTATTAAAGGAGAAGGCACAAGTACAATGGTACACCAGTCGTTGCAATCTATAGCACGTCTCGATTCAGCCAACGTTAAATTTTGTTTGATGCAACTCTTTGGAGGTCCCACCGAGCTTAAAGTCGAAGAGCCAAACCCAGCATATTTCACTGCCCTGGATGCACTCTTGCACAAATATCAGCCTATATTTCGGGTTCCTACTGCACTTCCACCCACCTATAGTCATGACCACCGCATTCCTCTAGAGCCGGGAAGCGGACCTGTGAGCGTTCGGCCTTACCGATACCCACACATTCAAAAGAATGAAATTGAGAAAGCGGTCAAAGAGATGCTCTCCATCGGGATCATACAACCCAGTTCCAGACCTTTCTCTTCTCCAATTCTATTGGTTAAGGAAGCGGTGCTTCGTGAATTTCATAACACTCCCACTGGAGGTCATTCTGGAATTTTTTGCACTTACAAAAGGATCGCTGCCAACTTCTACTGGGTTGGTATGAAGAAGGATGTTCAGGACTATGTGCAACATTACGATGTTTGCCAACGCCATAAACATGACACGCTCACTCCAGCGAGGCTGTTGCAACCATTACCGATTTCGGATCGTGTGTGGGAGGATGTATGAATGGATTTTATCGATGGTCTTCCATCTTCAAACGGATTCTCTGTGATTTTCGTGGTGGTGGATCGCTTGTCTAAATACGGTCACTTCATTGCAATGAAACACCCTTACTTAGCCAAAGGGGTGGCAGAGATCTTTATCTGAGAAGTGGTGCGTCTCCATGGCATGCCACGGTCCATTGTTTCGGATAGGGACCCTGTTTTCACAAGCCAATTCTGGTCAGAATTTTTTCGGCTACAAGGTTCGAAATTACACATGAGTTCTGCCTATCATCCGCAAACTGATGGCTAGACAGAAGTTCTTAATCGCTGCCTTGAGACATACCTGCATTGTTTTGCCAGCTCCAAATAGAAGCAGTGGCTGCAATGGTTATCGTGGGCCGAATACTGGTATAATACGAGTTAACACACTGCCACTCGCATGACTCCTTTTGAGGTGGTTTATGGTCGTGCGCCACCAACTATTCATTCTTATGAACAGGGCACTACATTGGTTGCGCAGGTAGATCATTCCTTGCAGAGCCGAGATGAAACTCTTAAGCTCTTATGTGAGAATTTGGTGGCAGCCCAACATCGGATGAAATTAAATGCGGATTGGCATCAACGTGAGCTGGAATTTCAAATTGGTGAGTTTGTATATCTTCGCCTCCAACCCTTCCATCAAATGTCTATCCATCCTTGAGGTAACATGAAGCTCTCCCCACAGTTTTATGGTCCATTTCAGATTGTGGAACGATTGGGCAAGGTGGCTTATCGATTGGCACTACCAGCTACTTCCCGCATTCATCCGGTTTTTCATGTTTCCCAGCTCAAACAGAAGTTGGGTCAATCGGACCGTGTAGCTACAGAATTGCCCCACGTGAAAGACAATGGACACGTGCTGCTTGAGCCTACAAAGATTTTAGACTTTCGCTGGCGTAAGATTGGGAAGAAAGTGGTCCACGATGCCTTGGTGCACTGGTCTGGTACAGCAGAAGATGATGCCACTTGGGAGCCTTTCTTGGACCTCCAGCAGCGGTTTCCACATTTGAATCTTGAGGACAAGATTCTTCTCCCAGGGGAATAGAATGTTATGTCTCAAGATCACGTGGAGCCAAATGGGAATCATGTGCAGTCAAGTGGTGAAATAAGTGCAGAAAGTGGCTAGAGATAAGAATTATAAGAAGATAAGGATATTGCCTCAAGTTTAGATGTTTATCGTTTGAATTATTGTTGATTGTTATTTGAATTAGGATTGTTATTTGAATTATGAATTAGGATAAGGAGCTATCTTGCGATAGGCTCTGTTAGATAGGATTTGGGTTATCTCTTGTATTTGAATTCCAACCCATCTTGTATTTAGGAGCATGAAGTGAAATAAGAGGCAAGCAAAACTTTAATCCCAAATATCTCTCTCTTTTTCTATAATTTCTGGCAGGGTAGTCGCCTCGAATACAACTAAGTTATCCATTAGATTGCAGTTTACTGCACAAAGTCATCATTCATTGGATCCCATGAACACATGTTGCCAATAGCTGAAGGGTACTGGTGCACTGAACTTAGATAGTATAATTATAGAAAATTGACAAAATCAGTCAAAGTTAGATGGTATTTTTCAAACTACAATTTTGTTATGCATAGAGTGGATGGAAGGTGAGATTTTGAAATTTGAATCACAAGCTTTGCAAAACGTGTAAAACACAGTTTAGCAAATGGCCTCATCTTGAGGGGGAGTATCAAAGTTGTGATTCAGATCAGAAAGCAAGAAAAGGAACGAGCCAAAAGAAGAAAGAAGTGCAGGGATGAAATCTGAGATAAACGACAGCTTAGCATTGTAGTTTAATTGTACAGTGTAGCTTAATGAAATGCTGTAGTTTAGTGACATGTAGTTTAGTGATGTATTTAAGTGAGATATGTTCACACGAGTTAACTAACAAACACACGTGTTGTAACTGTACTCGCATAGTTTGTGATATTTTACTTGCTCTGTTTTTTGTATTTAGTCACAAATTCATGTACAGATTAATTCAATTGAGTAATATACAAAGTTTTCTTCATTCCAATACTCTTTATAGCTTGAGCTTCCTCTCTTCTTTCAATTCTTGGTTCTCTGTACTTTCTATAGGTTTCAACACCTTTAATAGTCACAAAAGATTTACCTTCCTATTATTATGTGACAATTGAAGGAATTAGTGTTGGAGACACGAATGTGCCCTTTAACTCTTCAGGTAAGGTTTCTAAGGGCAACACGTTTATTGACTTAGGAACACCAAAATTTGGTTTGCTGCCAGATTTTTGTGATTGCTTAGTGGTGGAAGTGAAGAAGCAGATTTCAATTTATCCCATTAAGGATGACTCTCTTTTGGGAACACGGCTTTGCTATAGAACTAAAATTACTAATGAAAATGGACCAATATTGACTGTCCGTTTTGAAGATGCTAATGTGGAGTTAAAGCCTATACAAACTTTTAATCGACCACTTAAAGAATATGAATATTACTGCTTTGGAATTACAAGTACTGCAAATTCTGATTTGGCAAGTTGGGATGGCTTAGGAATATATGGAAACTATTTTCAAGCAAATTTGTTGATTGGGTATGACTTGGAAACAATGATGGTCTCTTTTAAGCCGACTGATTGCACCAAACACTAGAGTTTGACACTTTCATGTAATTTATACGATCAAAGAAAGAAATATATCTATTTATACTTTATATAGATAGTTTAATTATCTTTAAAAAAGAAGACTACTTTCATTGCGATCTAATCATATTTCCAGCAACTTAAAGAAATGTTTTTACTCTCTCTGTCTTTCGCAACTACTTCGCTTCATTTATTTATTGAGAAATTAGCAAAACTTTGTATTAATCAAATAAAAAAGGAAATAGATTATAAATTACAACTGATCTGAAAAAGTAAATTCAGGGAAGAAAACTACCGAACTAAATAACAATAATAACGGCTATTTCTTTAGCTTTTTGAGCTAAGAGAGCTGTGGTGTTACCCTTTTAGCAGACATGAGAAAGTTTGTATCGCTGGAAAGATGCGTCTTAATTCTTAAGCTTGCAAATGAGGCTTAAGAATTTTTTTTTTATTTTTTTTATTTTTAAGAATCAATGAGGCTTAAGAATTTTTTCTAAGGAATTGTTCTGACTTAAATGAGTTAGCTTAATAAGGTATTATTATTTTATCAAATAATTAGAACCACTTGATAAGTTAGGCCAGTGTTAATTAGAAATAACCAAGTTAGGCCTTCTTTCGTTAGTTCCTATGATTTCTTTCTTAAACAGTCAAGTCAGATAGACACAACATTATTCAATTTAGCTGAAACTAATTTACTAAACTAAACAAAATTCGAAATTCAAACCAATACACAGTAGAATACCACATACACTACATTAAGCAATCGAACAATTTGTTCTAGATCTGCGCATGCAACCCATTGGCTTCAAGCATCCCTCTGAAGCTTATCGTATAATTTTAATTTTTTTTTTCAATTCCACCTTTCTTTCTTTTTCACTTTTGGTTGGGAGATTTTTTCTTTTTGGAAAACAGATAAAATCATATTTCTCTACCTGTTTCCTCTCTTGTGAGTTTGTGTGAGCGTTTGTCTCTCAGCAAGAAAAAAAAATGATGTTAAATTAATCATAATTTTAAATCATTTTATTGTCATTTTCATGTAATCTTATAAGAAAATAAATTCAATAAGGTCAGGGTGTAAATCCCTTGGTTTATACTAACTAATAAGACATGCCATATCAGCCTTTTACTTAAGACTCACTGTAAAATCAATACATCTTAATACACCTAATAACATCTTAAAAAAAAAAAAAAAAAAAACCTCTATTTCACGTTTTCAAACCAATGTAAAAAAGAGTCCCTAAAATCTCATCTCCCTCCTCAATCTCCCACCACAAACTTCGCTGGACTAAGAGACACCATTGAAGAGGCTGATATCGTTGAGAGATTGCACAGTGAAAGATTGAAGAGGACCAACACACACACACACACAAACAACAAAACAAAAAAAAAAAAAAAAAAAAAAAAAAAAAAAAAAACAAGAGATTGGGCACTGTCAAACACAAAGTTAAGTGTTGGTAACCCAAAAAAAAAAAAAGAAATTCTCTACCAAAATTTCAAAAAAAAATTTGACGAATTTTTTCTTGAGAGCTCATAAAGTAAGACTGAACAGAACCTAGCAACAAAATGGTCAAAAGCAAGTGCTTCAACACCGCTACACACAAAGCCAAGTGTAGGGCATCTCAAAAAAACAATTTCCTTTTCAAACTCTGGCAATGTCTCCGATGGTTGTGAAACTGGCAAGTGGAGGTTTGGCCATCGATGATTCTTTGATTCCAAGGGAAGGAGGATGAGATTTTATTTTTTATTTTTTATTAGAGGGTTCTTAATAAGATGAATGATTGTGTGTGGTCAGTCCTATTTTTCAAATTGTGAAAAGTTATGTTAAGATCAAATGGCATGTTATGGTTGGAGGGTGTAGAACAAAGGTTTTACACCCCGTCCTTATCAAATTCGGACTCATCTTATAAATTACATTTGTTTGTGTTAATTTCTAGTATTTGTTTTTGCTCTTTTCCTTTTTTGAAAGTGTTGCGTCAAAATCAATTAATTCAAGAATTAAAACATAACAATTTTTATAATTTACTTTTTACCAATTAATTGATTGCCTTGATTTTGTAGGGGTGGTAGGCCCAGAAGTACGTATCTATGTGTATATTGGGCTGGGGGCCCAATTCGAGAATATTAAGTAGTTCGAGGACAGGGAAACACTATTAAACGAGTCCATGTTAATGAATGAAGAGATGAGATATGGTCATGAGGGTCCAAAAAAGTGGTCCAAGGAGGAATGCTTCCTTGACTGAGCAAAGTCGAAGTCAGAAGGTGCGGTCTGACATCAAGGGCAACGTTTCGGACAACTCCATTGATGAGGATAAGTATCAGGAAGGAATAAAACAGAGGAAAGCTATGAAATATCTAAGGGAAAGCTGCTACCACCACATTAAATAATCTGCAGCTAACTCTCTGACTGCATTAATGATGAAGTAATACTTGAACAGTAGTTTTCAGCCTTATAACTGCTTTCCAAAGACTTCAGAAAGGTGCTGATATGACAAAGATTAACACTGACAATCTAATCTATACGTGGAAGGCAGAGATGAAAGGAGGAAGATAGTATAAAGTAGAAGGAATACCCTGAAAGAGGGGTATCGGGGAATTAAGAGAGAATTATTGTAGCACTAAGAATTGTACTTGTAACCAACTTCAAGAAGTATATATAAGAATTGATCTCCTCGGACTGTGCTGATGACGATTTCCATTAGATACTACCAGTCTATTTTTACTTTATTGTCATTTGGATCCACTATAATTGTTACTCAACTCATTAGAGCCTAGTTTTCCAACTCACTCTCTATAAATTTATTGTATTGGGCTCTTTGGGCCTAGATCCTTTGCATTTTTGGGCCTAAGACTCAAATTGTGACCTTACAGATTTCATTTATTTTAGCCTAAAAAAAAACTATAATATTTTTCTAAGAAACTTAATTTTGAAAAACTCTATGACATCCATATTATAATTAATGTAATTATAATAATATATATCAAGTTA
>NW_027069768.1:359459-387128 GCF_002906115.3 Quercus suber | reverse complement strand
TTTTATTTATATAGTATATGATATATAATATGATTTTTTTTTTTTTTTTGTTGGCCCTAGGGAACTATTTTTGCTCATGTCTCTGGAAGAGTTATTGGATGATCATCAAAGAAATCAGTCAAAGAAGTTTGAGTAATTTAGTACCACATAAAAATGCACAATATTATTTTTACATGACAGATTATGATTGACTATTTACCATTGTTATATAGGTCTAATATTTTTTCTCCACCACAATTGTAGCAAAAGTTGTAGTCACGTGAATACCTTTAGGTGAAGTGACAATAGACCAATAGTGCTCTTTATAAAATAAATATAAATAAATAAATAAAAAATTTTGTCTTCACCTTAAAAAGAAAACAGCAAAGTCAAACAAATATTTATTTGCTTGCCCCTGCGAATTTCGGCCTTAACAAATTTATTCTTACATAATAAGGCTTTATGACCCATTCATCTGTTCAACGAAATAAGAGAAATGTTATAATATTATTGCATTCTTTATGCTCTTTTCTTTAAATAACTATTACTAAAGCAAATCTTGATAGATACGAAAATTTTCAAGTTTTTACGTTAGGAGAAATTGCATTTTTCTTTTTCATTTTAATGGTAGGTCAATTGATGCCATCAAGTAAACGTTATAGGTGACTAATATATTGCCTTTTTTCTGGTTATTTACGTTCTCACGTAACTTTAATTCCAGGTCAGACATGAAAGTTTGGTTTAATACTAGATTTGACAACCAATGTAAACCTACCTACACCTTATTCGCAAGTCTTCCTGT
The DNA here is from genome assembly GCF_002906115.3 of Quercus suber. Lineage (NCBI taxonomy): Eukaryota > Viridiplantae > Streptophyta > Magnoliopsida > Fagales > Fagaceae > Quercus > Quercus suber. The sequence continues at coordinate 386,347 of NW_027069768.1, read as the reverse complement.
GCCCATGTATATTTGTAATATATTTTAGAGACTTTTTCTTTTCTTTTCTTTTTTTGGCGGGGGGTGGGGGGTGTTGTTTCCAAACTGTTATCTATATCAAAGAGTTTATATATATATATATATATATAAAAGAAATACGTCAACTTTACTGAGAAGATTGAAAAAGGAATACATCTTGAGCCATAGCGTTCTCAATAATGGTTGAATTTTCCTCAATTCAAGTTACAAATGAATCTAAATTTTTAGCGTATTGAGCCAAAATGTGTGCTAGTCGATTCCCTTGGCAACGAACATGGGACAACTGTGCTGCCCTGAAGTCTTGAAGTCTACAGAGTTCATGATATAGTATTACATTATCCCAAAATGGTGTTATCATCAAAAAAAATTATCAGGTACTGGAACATAATTCCTTAAAAGTACAATTTTAGAGACTTTTTTTTTGGGGGGTTGTTTCCAGATTGTTATCTATATCAAAGAGTCAATGACTTAGTCTTACATTATCCCAAAAATGGTGTTATCATCAAAAAAATTTATCAGGTAATATAATGTATTTTTAGCAATGCAATGTGCACACCATTTTAAAAAATAGTAGTAATATAATATTCAAATCACATTAAATGAAAATTCCTTTTTTTTTTTTTTTTCGATGAGAAGACTTTGACTTTTATTCATTAAATGAAAAAGAGGAGGAATCATTATTACAAGCAAACTCTACGTGGCTAGGACATTCCTCAAGCCATGCAATCGTAGTTTTCAACATTAGCTGCATATTGGGCCAACAAGTGGGCCGGCACATTTCCTAACCTTTTTGTATATGAAAAAGCAACAGTTCTAAATCCTTTTGCAAGATGAAGCGTTCCAGCAACAATGTTTTGTACAGAGAACGACGCCTCGCCCAGTCCTTGAAGCGCATTACAGATGCATATTGAGTCACCCTCGAGAGTTACATCCCTTACCCCAACGTCTAATGCAAACTGAACTCCGACTTCCATTGCTTTTGCTTCTGTCTCCAATGCTCCTAAAGGAAAAGCAAGCTTCCGGCTGAGCGCAGCAATCACCATACCTCCCGAGTCACGTATTATCACTCCAATTCCCACCTGCTTCCTTTTGGAAAAAACAGCTCTATCAACATTCACTTTGTAGTGGCCTAGTTGTGGAGGGCTCCATTTTATCTCATTTGAAAGCTGTCTTGTGGGGGCTGGTAGTCTCACATTCGCCAGTTGGAACTCATCCAACACCCTCAATGAGCTCCTAACAATAGCTTTGCCCTCTCTGCGCCTACCACCATGTATGGCAATATTCCTCTCCTTCCATATTCCCAACATATTGCTATAGCACGCTCCACCAACCCCGGGTATGATTCTGTCCACCTTTGTAACTGCCACATCACATCCATAAATGTCCACGTTAGGCTGATCCCAAATGGGATGACCAGCTTGCTTGAGGACCAGGTCTCTTTGGCCTTGTCACAAAGCCAAAATAAGTGGCAGGAGGTCTCAGTCGCTTTGCCACATGAGTCACAAGTGCAGTCCTTGGTGATATTTCTTCTCTTTAAGTTCTCTTTGGTGGCTAAAATGTCCTTGCAGGCTTTCCAGGCGAAATGTTTGATTTTGTTTGGCACATTCATACCCCAGAGGCGCCTCCACATTTGTTTTAAGGCAGCACGGTCGGAGCTCTCAGACGTGTTTCCGTCAGAGTGTATTTCTTGGGCCAGTTTGTAAGCACTTCTCACTGTAAACTTTCCATTTTTATTTTCCGCCCATATCATCCTATCCCTTGCCCCATGAGCACTGAGAGGAATGCTTAGGATGGCTTCAACATCCTGGGGAAAAAAACATTGGCGTATTAGGTCTTCCTTCCATTCCTTTCGGTCACCATCAATCAGGTCACAAACCATTACTACTAGCTGACTTGAGCTCATAGGTGTTACAACCCTATAAGTACTTGGCTGTTGGAGCCATTTATCTTTCCACACCTGAATCTTTTCTCCATCACCCACCTGCCATCTTAGTCCCCTTTTGACTATGTCTTGGGCTGCCCAGATACTTCTCCAAGCAAAAGATGGTTGGCTCCCCAAACAAGCCTCAATAAAATCACAGCTTGGGAAGTACTTTGCTTTATATACCCTGTAGAATAGTGAGGATGAGTTCGTTTGCAATCTCCATCCCTGCTTTGCCAAGAGGGCAAGGTTGAACAGCTTCAGGTCCCTAAAACCCATTCCACCTTTTTCTTTTGGCAAACACATCTTCTCCCAACTCATCCATGCTAACTTCTTCTCATCCTTCACCTGTCCCCACCAAAATTGTCTTACCATCCCTGTAAGCTCATCACATAATGTATTGGGGAGCTTGAAACAGCTCATCGTATACGACGGGATAGCTTGAGCGACCGCTTTAATCAATACTTCCTTCCCCGCACTTGAAAGCAGTTTTTCCTTCCAACCTGCTAGCTTGTTTGACACCCGTTGTTTCAGCTGAGCGAAAGTGTTTCTCTTCGACCTACCTATCAATGATGGTAACCCAAGGTAAGACTCATGTGATTTTATGATCTGTGCTCCAAACATGGCTTTTATTGTCTCCTTCACTCCATTGGCTGTATTGTGGCTAAAGAAAAGTGAGGTCTTGTTCCTGTTTAGTTGTTGGCCAGATGACTCTTCATAAACCTGTAGTACTCGCTGGATTTCAGAGCACTCCTTCACTGTTGCCCTCCCAAAAATCAAACTGTCATCGGCAAAAAATAAATGCGAGATTCTAGGTCTCCTTGCTGATGCTGCAACACCCTTTAACTCCTTATTTCGGACAGCCTTGTGTAGCAGCGCTGACAATCCTTTCGCACAAATCAAGAACAGATATGGCGACAAAGGGTCCCCTTGGCGCAGCCCTCGCGTAGGAACGATATGCCCACATGCATGTCCATTGACTCGTACAGCATAAGTGACTGAGGAGAGACACCTCATAACCAAAAGGATCCAGTTCTCATGAAATCCTAGTTTGGCCATAATTTGTTTCAAGCAATCCCATTCCTTAAAAGTACAATTATTAAAGAAATGGAGAAAGTGGAGTACAAATCTTCTTTCACACTCTTCCTGCTTTACTATATACTCCACAAATAAAAACATGTCATATATCTATCTAATTTATTAAATGCTAAATTTATGCCTTCTATTATTTCAATTTCCTAAAAATTATTTTTATTTTAGGAAATTGAAATAATAGAAGACATAAATTTAGCATTTAATAAATTAGATGGACATGTGGCATGTTTTTATTTGTAAATTATATAGTAAAGCAGAAAAAGTGAGACAAAAGACTTTGACTTGAGAATGTGTATATAATAAAACTTTTCAATGTGTGACTTTGTCCTTTGGCCTCAAATTCAATGGTCGGCATTGTCATGTTTCATCCACGGTTCCTTGTTGCCTTTATTCTCTCAAATTATCTTGTATGCCTTTTGGCAACTGCCGCTCGCAATGGTGGCTTTACCTTTGAACTAATCCGCCAAGACTCTCTCAACACTCCTTTCTACAATGCTAACAAATACTATCCAAATGTCCCCCAATCACAAATATCTGCATACAAAGGCCATCATCTCATGAAGGTCTCAATCGGAACGCCACCAGTAGACATCTATGGCATTGCCGATACAGGTAGTGACCTTGTGTGGACACAATGTGTACCATGTGATGGCTGCTACAATCAGACTAATCCCATGTTCGATCCTCAAAAGTCCTCCACATACAGTGACATTTCTTGTCAATCAGAACAATGTCATCTAATAGACACTGGCACTTGTTCTCCCCAAAATCTTTGCAATTACACTTATGGATATGGAAGTGGTTCCATAACCCAAGGTGTTATGGCTAAAGAAAAAGTCACCATTACTTCCACCTCAGGGAAAACTGTTTCCTTTGACCTTGCTTTTGGTTGTGGACACAACAATACTGGGACTTTTAATGACCAAGAAATGGGAATCATTGGGTTAGGAGGTGGGTCTGTTTCCCTTGTTTCACAATTAGGTTCCACCTTTGGTAGCAAGAGGTTTTCTCAATGCTTGTTGCCATTTGGTACAGATCCTAATATTGCAAGCAAGGTAAGTTTTGGCAATGGCAGTGAAGTTGTAGGTAGCGGTGTGGTTTCAACNATTAGTCTGAGATTGCTGAAACTGATTGAATTGATTAAATTGAGAGGATTGTTGAAATGAACCTCTTCCTCCTCTGCCACCTCTATGATTATAGTTACCTCTACCCCTTCCTCTATTGAAAGATGGATTAAATCCATTATTATTAGGTTTTGGAGTAGCTGTTGCTGCCATAGCAAACATTGAATCTTTTATCTCAGAACCATCATTGAGGGACTCTTCTTCTGCATTGAGCATAGTGGAGAGTTCATCAAAACTCAAAAGAGTGCTCCTGGTTCTTATAGCTGATCTGAAGGCATGAAATTCCTTAGGAAGTCCTTTGAGAGTAATGTGAAGTAACTCTTCATCATCCACAATTACTCCCACAGCTAGCAACTTATCCCTAACCACCTTGATTTTCTGTAAATACACATCTACCGAATCAACTCCTTTCTTGAGATTGTGAAGCTCACCTTTAAGGTTCATAACATGTGACCTTGAAACTGAGGAGAATCTGTTCTCCAAGACCTTCCAAACTTCTAAGGCTGATGAGCACCCTACAGTGAGAGCTAGAATGGAAGGAGTCAAGGTTGAGCTTACAAAGGTTAACAAAGCCTTTTCCTTTGATTTCCACAGCAAATAGTCTGGATTCACCACAGCAGTAGTTGAACCAGAGAGATCTTTGAGAAATTTTTCTGGAATTAACTAAGGTTCTTCAATCAACTCATACATAGAGTATGTTTCGAGCACCATAGTAATTTGATGTTTCCAAACTATATAGTTTGTATTATCCAACTTTATGGTCATCATATTGACCATATTGGAGAGAAGCAGAATTGGTTGATTGAGTATGTTCACGGAGGAATTGGAAGTTGATGAAGATGATGAAGAGGAAGCCATTGTTGAATTAACAATTGGCTCTGATACCATGAAGAATTTTAGAATGAAGAAAGAAGAGAAACAGAGAGTGAAAGAGAAAGAGAGAGTTGAGAGGTTGAAGATGAGTCTATTAACCAAAATGATCTTACAATCTTCAATACATTATCACTATTAGTGTTCTTCTATTTATAGAGTACAATTATACACATAAACTGAATAGTTTAAGATCCGTAAATTCTGGAACTATTTCCATGAATTCTGGAACGGTCTAACTGCCTCTTCTAACTAACTTTCCCTCCAATGGTAACTGCCATTTGATCACACAGACACACGACACCGTTTCTGTGTGGATGATAAAAGTCCTCAGCTTAAGTTCAAAACGGTGCACTGCATGGATTAGTGAAACGTTGCGTTTTGCCTTAAGATATAAGTATTGAGTCTTTATCACTGTGTTGAGAATGTGCCTTAACAATGTGCACACCATTTTAAAAAATAGTAGTAATATAATATTCAAATCACATTAAATGAAAATTCCTTTTTTTATTTATTTTTTTTTTTTTTTGATGAGAAGACTTTGACTTTTATTCATTAAATGAAAAAGAGGAGGAATCATTATTACAAGCAAACTCTACGTGGCTAGGACATTCCTCAAGCCATGCAACGTAGTTTTCAACATTAGCTGCATATTGGGCCAACAAGTGGGCCGGCACATTTCCTAACCTTTTTGTATGTGAAAAAGAAACAGTTCTAAATCCTTTTGCAAGATGAAGCGTTCCAGCAACAATGTTTTGTACAGAGAACGACGCCTCGCCCAATCCTTGAAGCGCATTACAGATGCATATTGAGTCACCCTCGAGAGTTACATCCCTTACCCCAACGTCTAATGCAAACTGAACTCCGACTTCCATTGCTTTTGCTTCTGTCTCCAATGCTCCTAAAGGAAAAGCAAGCTTCCGGCTGAGCGCAGCAATCACCATACCTCCCGAGTCACGTATTATCACTCCAATTCCCACCTACTTCCTTTTGGAAAAAACAGCTCCATCAACATTCACTTTGTAGTGGCCTAGTTGTGGAGGTCTCCATTTTATCTCATTTGAAAGCTGTCTTGTGGGGGCTGGTAGTCTCACATTCACCAGTTGGAACTCATCCAACACCCTCAATGAGCTCCTAACAATAGCTTTGCCCTCTCTGCGCCTACCACCATGTATGGCAATATTCCTCTCCTTCCATATTCCCCAACATATTGCTATAGCACGCTCCACCAACCCCGGGTATGATTCTGTCCACCTTTGTAACTGCCACATCACATCCATAAATGTCCACGTTACCAGTTGGAACTCATCCAACACCCTCAATGAGCTCCTAACAATAGCTTTGCCCTCTCTGCGCCTACCACCATGTATGGCAATATTCCTCTCCTTCCATATTCCCCAACATATTGCTATAGCACGCTCCACCAACCCCGGGTATGATTCTGTCCACCTTTGTAACTGCCACATCACATCCATAAATGTCCACGTTGGGCTGATCTCAAATGGGATGACCAGCTTGCTTGAGGACCAGGTCTCTTTGGCCTTGTCACAAAGCCAAAATAAGTGGCAGGAGGTCTCAGTCGCTTTGCCACATGAGTCACAAGTGCAGTCCTTGGTTATATTTCTTCTCTTTAAGTTCTCTTTGGTGGCTAAAATGTCCTTGCAGGCTTTCCAGGCGAAATGTTTGATTTTGTTTGGCACATTCATACCCCAGAGGCGCCTCCACATTTGTTTTAAGGCAGCACGGTCGGAGCTCTCAGACGTGTTTCCGTCAGAGTGTATTTCTTGGGCCAGTTTGTAAGCACTTCTCACTGTAAACTTTCCATTTTTATTTTCCGCCCATATCATCCTATCCCTTGCCCCATGAGCACTGAGAGGAATGCTTAGGATGGCTTCAACATCCTGGGGAAAAAAACATTGGCGTATTAGGTCTTCCTTCCATTCCTTTCGGTCACCATCAATCAGGTCACAAACCATTACTACTAGCTGACTTGAGCTCATAGGTGTTACAACCCTATAAGTACTTGGCTGTTGGAGCCATTTATCTTTCCACACCTGAATCTTTTCTCCATCACCCACCTGCCATCTTAGTCCCCTTTTGACTATGTCTTGGGCTGCCCAGATACTTCTCCAAGCAAAAGATGGTTGGCTCCCCAAACAAGCCTCAATAAAATCACAGCTTGGGAAGTACTTTGCTTTATATACCCTGTAGAATAGTGAGGATGAGTTCGTTTGCAATCTCCATCCTTGCTTTGCCAAGAGGGCAAGGTTGAACAGCTTCAGGTCCCTAAAACCCATTCCACCTTTTTCTTTTGGCAAACACATCTTCTCCCAACTCATCCATGCTAACTTCTTCTCATCCTTCACCTGTCCCCACCAAAATTGTCTTACCATCCCTGTAAGCTCATCACATAATGTATTGGGGAGCTTGAAACAGCTCATCGTATACGACGGGATAGCTTGAGCGACCGCTTTAATCAATACTTCCTTCCCCGCACTTGAAAGCAGTTTTTCCTTCCAACCTGCTAGCTTGTTTGACACCCATTGTTTCAGCTAAGCGAAAGTGTTTCTCTTCGACCTACCTATCAATGATGGTAACCCAAGGTAAGACTCATGTGATTTTATGATCTGTGCTCCAAACATGGCTTTTATTGTCTCCTTCACTCCATTGGCTGTATTGTGGCTAAAGAAAAGTGAGGTCTTGTTCCTGTTTAGTTGTTGGCCAGATGACTCTTCATAAACCTGTAGTACTCGCTGGATTTCAGAGCACTCCTTCACTGTTGCCCTCCCAAAAATCAAACTGTCATCGGCAAAAAATAAATGCGAGATTCTAGGTCTCCTTGCTGATGCTGCAACACCCTTTAACTCCTTATTTCGGACAGCCTTGTGTAGCAGCGCTGACAATCCTTTCGCACAAATCAAGAACAGATATGGCGACAAAGGGTCCCCTTGGCGCAGCCCTCGCGTAGGAACGATATGCCCACATGCATGTCCATTGACTCGTACAGCATAAGTGACTGAGGAGAGACACCTCATAACCAAAAGGATCCAGTTCTCATGAAATCCTAGTTTGGCCATAATTTGTTTCAAGCAATCCCATTCCTTAAAAGTACAATTATTAAAGAAATGGAGAAAGTGGAGTCCAAATCTTCTTTCACACTCTTCCTGCTTTACTATATACTCCACAAATAAAAACATGTCATATATCTATCTAATTTATTAAATGCTAAATTTATGCCTTCTATTATTTCAATTTCCTAAAAATTATTTTTTATTTTAGGAAATTGAAATAATAGAAGACATAAATTTAGCATTTAATAAATTAGATGGACATGTGGCATGTTTTTATTTGTAAATTATATAGTAAAGCAGAAAAAGTGAGACAAAAGACTTTGACTTGAGAATGTGTATATAATAAAACTTTTCAATGTGTGACTTTGTCCTTTGGCCTCAAATTCAATGGTCGGCATTGTCATGTTTCATCCACAGTTCCTTGTTGCCTTTATTCTCTCAAATTATCTTGTATGCCTTTTGGCAACTGCCGCTCGCAATGGTGGCTTTACCTTTGAACTAATCCGCCAAGACTCTCTCAACACTCCTTTCTACAATGCTAACAAATACTATCCAAATGTCCCCCAATCACAAATATCTGCATACAAAGGCCATCATCTCATGAAGGTCTCAATCGGAACGCCACCAGTAGACATCTATGGCATTGCCGATACAGGTAGTGACCTTGTGTGGACACAATGTGTACCATGTGATGGCTGCTACAATCAGACTAATCCCATGTTCGATCCTCAAAAGTCCTCCACATACAGTGACATTTCTTGTCAATCAGAACAATGTCATCTAATAGACACTGGCACTTGTTCTCCCCAAAATCTTTGCAATTACACTTATGGATATGGAAGTGGTTCCATAACCCAAGGTGTTATGGCTAAAGAAAAAGTCACCATTACTTCCACCTCAGGGAAAACTGTTTCCTTTGACCTTGCTTTTGGTTGTGGACACAACAATACTGGGACTTTTAATGACCAAGAAATGGGAATCATTGGGTTAGGAGGTGGGTCTGTTTCCCTTGTTTCACAATTAGGTTCCACCTTTGGTAGCAAGAGGTTTTCTCAATGCTTGTTGCCATTTGGTACAGATCCTAATATTGCAAGCAAGGTAAGTTTTGGCAATGGCAGTGAAGTTGTAGGTAGCGGTGTGGTTTCAACACCTTTAGTAGCCAAAGAAGATAAAACTCCCTATTTTGTGACATTAGAAGGAATTAGTGTTGGACAAACATATGTGCCTTTTAACTTTTCAGGCAAGGTTTCTAAGGGCAATATGTTTCTGGATTCAGGAACGCCACCTACGCTTTTGCCACAAAATTTTTATGATCGCTTGGTGGCAGAAGTGCAAAAGCAGATTCCAATGGATCCCATTCAGGATGACCCTGATTTGGGGACACAGCTTTGCTATAGAACTGAAATTAATCTTCATGATAATGCACCAATATTGACTGTCCATTTTGAGGGTGCTGATGTGCTATTAACGCCTATACATAGCTTCATTCCACCTAAAGATGGGGTTTACTGCTTTGGAATGCAGAGTTTTGGCAATATAGATATTGGAATATATGGAAACTATGCTCAAGCAAATTACTTGATTGGGTTTGACAGGGAAACAATGAGGGTATCCTTTAAATTGATTGATTGCAGCAAACAATAGAGTTCGCCACTATCATGTAAAATAGTTGATCAATAAAAGAAAGACAAAAAAAAAAAATTCATTTTCATTCAAGAATTCAAAAAATAAGTTAGAGAGAATTTTCATTCCTATTATTTAGGGTAAAGATAAAGTTTAGCTACAAAATTAGTTGTAGCCTAAGATTATAGGCTTATAACCTTACTCAATATCTTTTTATTGAAGATGAATTTTGACAAATCAATTATTGGATTACATTTTCTTTTTATATCCTCCATGTTTGGAAAATTTTTAAAAAATTAAAGATCAATAACTATGTCATCAATAAATTATTTAAATTGTAAATTTTTGTAATTTAAAATTATACATGAAATATAAGCTTATAGATTATATAACAAATAATATGTTATTGGCATAAAATTTGACATATTTATTAAGAGTTTAAAGAAAATGGAATTCAACGGTTAGATTTTCAAAAAGACAAAGTTTAGCTACAAAAGCTACAACCTTACTCAATATCTTTAACTTTAATACATATTTTGAAAATCTAACTATTGGATTGCATGTTTTTTATGCTCTTAATACATATGTCAAATTTTGTGACAATCGGATATTATTTACTATATGATCTATAAAATTATATTTTATGCATAATTTGAAATTACAAAAACTTGCAATTCAAACAATTTATTGATGACATAATTATTGATATAAATTTTCTAGAAATTTTGTAAGTATGGAGGATATAAAAAGAAGATGTAATCCAATAATGGATTTGTCAAAATTCACCTCTAATAAAAAGATATTGAGTATGATTGCTACAACCAATTTTGTAACTTTATGTTATAACTAATTTTGTAGCTACACTTTGTCCTTTTCAAAATATGTAATAATGATAATTTTTTTAAAGAAGGTTGTAACCTTATACTACAACCAATTTTGTAACTAAACTTTGTCCTTAGAGTAAATTACGTATTTGGTTCCAATCTTTTACACCATATTTTTATTTGGTCTCTAACTTTTCAAATGTTTCAATTTGGTCCCTAACATTTCAGTACTATGTCAATTTAGTCACTACCATTATTTCTCGGATGAAAATTGCTAACGTGGCAAACGACCAAAATAAAAAAATTAGTTTCCGTTGATATGAAAATAAACTAATTTTTTTTTTCTTTTTTTGGTGGTCTAACTTTTCAATTATGTTAATTTGGTCCCTAACATTTCAGTACTATGTCAATTTGATAGGCCACAATCTGAATGACCCCTTGTAATTAAACCAATTAATTAATTAGCCAAGTTATTAATTAATCAATTTAGCATGCAAATATGTGGAAGCACAAACAAATCACCAAATAACTAAATATGAAGCAGAAATTAAATGACACAGTGATTTGTTTACGAATGGGGAAAAACCTCGCGGCAAAAACCCCACCGGGTGATTTTCAGGTTACCACTCCTGAAACTCCACTATTATCAAATCAAGTGGTTACAAGTAAAGAAATCTCAAGTACCTTACCAATCTACAGTTGAACCCTTACCTCAATACCCAATTGGACTTGATCTATAGCGACAGTTCCCACCTTTAATGCACGGCTCCCAAGTACGTGACTAACCAATGCGCGGATCCCAGTACGCGACTTCAAAACACCAACTTAAGGAAGAAAGGTTGGCTACAAAGTTCTTCAGTTCATCCTACACGATGAAGATCAAGAAGATGCTTGGTCACAAAACCCTATGGTGCAAATACACAGCAACTTCTTCAGAAACGATGAACTAGGTCAAGAACTTCGTCTTTTGATCACAATTTGCTTGAACAGAGATTGCTCAATGAGTTTGCAACTTGTGTCACCCTAGACGGCTCTTAAAACAATCCTTTTATATGTTTAGGGTTTGGAGAAAAGAAGGCCCAAAAGCATATTCATGGATCCCAAGAAAATCAGATCAGAAAATCTAAAATATTAATTCTCGACAGATAGCAGGTGTCGAGGTAGCTATCGAGCAGGTGTCGAGCTTTAATTAAATTGCACTTCAGCTTACTTTTTCTTGGACAGACTTGATAACTTCAACACTTGACTTTGAAACCTTGTTTCTTGAAGTATTGAAAACACCTAGAACTACCCAATTACAAGCAGAGTGCGTTTTGTCAAAGGATTAGCTAATTTACATAAATAAGTGACATATGTTCTTAATAAATGAAAACACATATGTCCTAACAATCTCCCATTTTGGCAATCCGTGACAAAACCACAACAAGCAAATGAACATATGAGAGAAGTCATAAATCACTAAACTCACATTCACTTGTGGAATACAATAAAATCTATCCTAACACAAACTCTTGAAAAACTTTACAAGAAGAGAGTTTATGGCAAGTAGACTTTGACAACCTGTATTTCTGAAACACTTTAAACAAAATTCATCAAGGCATCTTGTGTGAAGCAGAAATAATAGATTGCATACAAAAATAATGAACATGTGTATAAAGATAGAGAAGAAACAACACATGAAGAGAAAGGTGAAAGAAACATACATCCACATATATAAAGAAGTATAAGTACAATGTATGTAAAAATGGTCAAAGGACCTCATATACAAGATCAATGTATATCTATAAAGAATAAAAAAGAAAAGATACATAAAAACCTCACTACATCCCTTAAGAATATCAACACTCCCTCTATCAAAATGTCCTATACTAACTCTCCCCCTAAGATGACTACTCTCATAACCCAAAACTGCTCTCCCTTTTTGTCACGAGTGACAAAGGGTAGAGTGTCATGTAAACATCTCATCAGTAGAGCTAGCATCTCCATCATCATCATCATCATCATCCTCATCATCCTCAGAATCTGAAGCTGCCGGAGTAGGTGGTGAAGGAGTAGCCTCTAGAGTAAAACCACCCATGGTCACCTGCCGTCATGCAATACGACCAACACGAACATTTACCTGATACAACTCAGCAGAGAGTGTATCAAGGCGAGTGTCCATGCGTTGCAGCTACGCCATAATGTCTCCTAGAGATACATCTCCCGTAGATGAAGAAGGAGCAAATGTAGATGGAGCTGATCTGGACGGAGCCGAACGGCAGGGAGGAGTGGAATCCATCTGTCGCGACCTAAACTAAGCCTCACTACATTTTACGGTAGCAGCATCTATGGCAGATATGTGTGTGAAGTGGTTGGACACAGGAAAGGGAATGGAAAAATGGCGTAAGATCCTCGTGATAGCGGAAGGAAAGATGAGCTTATCACGGGACGTCGAATCAAGATGAACATCTATAATGGAAAGAATAAAGTGAGAAGGAAAATCTATAGTGAGATGCTCAAGAAGAGATAACAAAAATCGAGCACGAGGCTCTGTGATAGAGTTGTAGTGAGAGAGAGGATGGAGTACAAATGTCATCACCATGTTTAGGAATCTAGGACCTTTAGCAAAAGGCCTATATGATGTGTATTGATGCTCTCCCCAATCAGCAGGGCGCTGACAAAAGGCAAAGATGAGCTCATCTTTGGACACAGTCCTCAGACGCTCACAAGAAGGATAGTCAGGAAACTCTATCCTAGGGACCTTAAGCACATCCGCAACTAACTGCGATGTGACAGGAATGTGCATACCTCGAACGTAAGTGAAAAAGAGAGGTACTAAACGATCTATCCCGTGCATGTTAGAGTAAAACTCCTGAATCAGCACAAGGGGACAAGTGACCAGGATGTCACACAGTGACCCCAATCCCCTACTGTGAATGACAGAGGGAAGGTCAGTGTCGGCGAAGTCCGCCAAAACGACTTGGCGTTCCAAATGAACACCTCGTCGAGAAAAGTTCTCCGTAAATGCCTTGTGGGCATCTCCATCACGGAACCAAAGGTTAAGAGGAGCAAAGTCAGAAGAAAAGAGAGCTCCAGAACGCAGAGGGTTCCGAGCAGGAGTGGATTTACGTTTGGGTGTCATAGACACTACTAACGTAAAAGAAGGAGAAAGAGATAGAGAGGGAGACAATCAGAAGTCCCAACACAGTTCAGAATAGAGCAAATATGATGAACAAAAAGAACGTATGCATGGGAATGCATGAGCATGTGATATGCAAAGCAAAAGACATCATGGGCTCAGCCCAATCCAATCCTACCAGCACACAGCATAAAGCACACATCTAAATGCATGTAAATGTGATTCTAATGCACATGGAATCAATGTATGTCATTTTGAAAGCATTTAAATGAAAACCCAACCCAAAATTTCAATAAAAACTCATCAATTTTGAAAAACCCCAAAAATTTCAAAAAAATCCCAAAACCTAGGTTTCAAAACATGCAATGCATGAAAAAGGAAGAGAAAAATGCACTTACCAAGTGATTGAAACCAAGGGAAGGCCGAAAATCAAGAGGGTTTGAAGATTTAAGTAAGAAAAGGGTGTTTGGGAGGTGAACAGCCACGGACAGATCGAGAGAGATCGAGAGAATGAAGTCTGAATCGCGAAAAATCCTTAAATAGACACCTCAATAAATCTCGACAGCTGAGGTGTCGAGAGGTATCGAGGAAGCTGTCGAGAAGGTATTGAGAGAAATGGCCTTTGACAGATGGAGGTATCGAGAGGTATCGAGGTGCAAGATCAAATTTCAAAGATCAGAAGCTCAATTGATTGACAAGGTGTCGAGGAGGTGTCGAGGAGACAGAAACTTTCTTGATCGATCCATCAAGTGTCGAAGAGGTGTCGAGATTGCGATAAGAAAAAGGCTTGAGAAGCTCGACAGATGACCAGGTATCGAGGAGGTGTCGAGGAGGTTTCGAGCAAGCAGTTAAAAGCAGTTTTTCGAGAAGAGAAAAACACAGACATGAATGCAATTCATCATACACCTCAACCAATGATCCATTCAACATATAAAGCTCTCAAAATCATCTCTCAACAAGAATTTAAGCACATAGATCCTCAAAAAAAACACACACATACACACTAAACAAGTCTAACCAATTTTATTTTTCAAAAACAAGTTAAGACAGTTTAGTGAGCATACATAAGCACATGTAGAACCTTTGTGATGGCCAAATCACATTGTACCTGCACATGTATCAAAAGTAGCAAAGAATATTGCGTGTTGTGTGTGAAAAACATCGCAAAATTGCATATGTGTATACATGTTATGACGATTTGAGATATGAGAAAGTAACTTTAACTCACACACAATCATAACTGTTTGATGGGGACTATCACCTTCGAGGTATATCCTATAACTCTCACATCTCCTAGAATACATGCTTGCAACCATATTTAAAGCATTTTTTATCTTTTTGCTTTTTATTTTCTTTACATATTTCTTTTATTTTAGCATACCATACATGGGCATATAAAAGAGAGAAAAGAAATACCCAAGATGTTAAGTATTTGACATCGCACTTTTGTTATGCCGAAGCATACGAATGTCTTTGATACTATACTTTTGCTATGCCGAAGCATACAGGTGTCTATGACACTGCACTTTTGCTATGCCGAAGCATACAGGTGTCATTTATGATTGGCGAGCAACAGTGGTAAGATGGTTATTTATACCTTTCTATTAAGATTTTCTAGTCCTACCCATCAAAAAGAGTGATACGAGTGTTAAGTTTAAGAGATAACTTAATCTTACTCATCACAAACAAGAGCCACAAAGCTTACTTGCTTAGTTGTGCATAGAGATGCTCATCTAAGCTACAAGAGATACAAAGTTTAGAAACTTTGTTTCAATGGCCATCCAAGGTACACAAGTACCAAAGTACACAAAACATACACTGTTTTTGTATTTTTCTGATTTTTCAATTTTTTTTTTTAATATCAAAAACAAAATAAACAAAACTGAAAGTAAACACACAAAACATGTTAAACAAAGCAAAGCATAAAACTAGACTGACTCAACAAAAATGCAAAACACACAAGTAATGCAACAAAAAAAAACAAGAAGGGAAAAGAAAGTGATGAAATCACTTAGAGTCCTTTTTCTTCCACACCTTGGAAGAACCTTTCCTTTGATTGAATCCTTAAATTGGTGGTAAGGGGGAAGAATTGAAACCGTTCAAGTTAGAAAGAAGCAAGAGGGCTTTTAGAATATCTCCAAGAGGAGCAAGAGAGGATTGAAGCTGATTTTGGCTTCCAGATGCTATCATGCCATTGCAGACAACTCACCGATCGGTGAATATCGTTAAACCAGGAGTATGATCGGCAGCTCCACAATGATGACAGAGATGCTGCTTTTTTTGTTTAGGCTTTTGAGAGTTAGCCTTCTTAGTCCTAGGGTTTTTAGCATCTTTCTTATCTTGATTAGGGGGTGCTCCTAAGATTGATTTACCCTTGTCTAAGTTCTCACTAGCTAATTTAGTTTTAACATCAGTGTTCTCGATTTCAGTATTATTAGCAGGAGAAACAAAAACAGTATTACTAGTAGAAGCAGTATTAGAGAAAGAAAGACCATACCCTAAGCCTGTTCGATCCGAAGCAGTTTTCTGATTGCTCAGCATCTCATTAAGCTTTGCACTTGAAGTCCTCTCCAATTGAGCTCTAACTTGAAACAACTCAGCTTCAAGCTTCTTGGTCTTCTCAGCCAAAAAGTTGTTCTCAAACCTCAGTGCTCCAATAGTTTGATTCGCCTCATCAACCTTTGTGGACAACTCTTCACGATCAAGTTCCACATCACTGAGCTTCTTGGTGGTTAGCCTATACAATTTCTCATGCTTCTCAGAGAGCTTGTAAAGCTTCTCATAGGCTGAGTGGATATCATCTTGATCATCCATTTTCTCAAATTTAGACTCCACCAATTCTTCTTCTTCATCCACTTCTTCAACAATCCCTTCAATAGGATTGACTGTGGCAGTGAAGGTATTTAAGATTCCATTATCCTCATTGTCGGAATCATCTTCAGGCTCAGTGTCACTCAAGGTTGCAGCAAGTGCCTTACTCTTCCCAATGCTCTTGAGATATGTTGGGCATTCATGCTTCATGTGACTGAATCCATGACATCCGAAGCACTTTGGTCCAGCCGGAACAGTGTATTGACCGCCATCCTTAATGTCCTTCTTCCCTTTATCTTGGTTCTTAAACTGAGAAGAAGTGGATTGTCTGTGATCCTTGTTGAAATTCCTCCCATTGGCATTCTTCATAAACTTCTTAAATTGCCTTGTAATGTAGGACTTCATCTTAGAATCTTCATCATCGGAAGACTTATTTGTATCACTGCTCTTTGCTTCAAGGCCATGCTCTTGCCTTTACTAGTTTTGCCAATCCTAGCAAGTTTCCAACTAGCTCAGTCAAAGGAATTTTATCAATGTCCTTTAATTCTTCTATTGCCATAATCTTTGCATGGAATCTCTCAAGTAGAGATCTAAGCACCTTTCTTACAACCTTAGGTTCAGGGATGGTTTCTCCAAGATTGAAAGCTGAGTTCACTATGTCCTTTAGCTTGGCATAGAACTCATTAAACAACTCATCCTTCTCCATCTTAATTTCTTCAAAGCTTGTAGTGAGCCTCTGAAACTTTGAATCTTTGACAGCCTTTGTTCCTTCATAGGTTGTCTGGAGGATGATCCAAACCTCCTTAGTAGTTTCAGTTGAGGATATCTTCTTGAACTCCTCATTGGTGACTGCACTAAATAGGGTATTTAACGTTCTGCTGTTGAAGTTAGCCACCTTGATCTTTGCGACATCTCAATCAGTCGGTTCTTCTTTTGGCTTGGTCCAGCCAACCTCTACAGCCTGCCACACCTTCTCATCTAAAGACTGCAAGAAAGCTCTCATGCGTACTTTCCAGTATGCATAGTTAGTGCCATCAAATAAAGGAGGTATAATTAATGACTGTCCTTTATCCATGACAAGCAGGGGTCAATGGATCAACACAGCAAAGATTAAACCTAATCAGAGTGTACCTGCTCTGATACCACTTGATCGGCCACAATCTGAATGACTCATTGTGATTAAACTAATTAATTAATTAGCCAAGTTATTAATTAATCAATTTAGCATGCAAATATGTGGAAGCACAAACAAATCACCAAATAACTAAATTTGCAGTGGAAATTAAATGACACGGTGATTTGTTTACGAATGGGGAAAAACCTCGCGGCAAAAATCCCACCGGATGATTTTCAGGTCATCACTCCCGAAACTCCACTATTATCAAATCAAGCGGTTACAAGTAAAGGAATCACAAGTACCTTACCAACCTACAGTTGAACCCTTACCCCAATACCCAATTGGACTTGATCTGTAGAGACAGTTCCCATCTTTGATGCACGGCTCCCAAGTACGTGACTAACCAATGCGTGGATCCTAGTATGCGACTTCAAAACACCAACTTAAGGAAGAAAGGTTGGCTGCAAAGTTCTTCAGTTCATCCTACACGATGAAGATCAGGAAGATGCTTGGTCACAAAACCCTATGGTGCAAATACACAGCAACTTCTTCAGAGAAGATGAACTAGGTCAAAAACTTCGTCTTTTGATCACAATTTGCTTGAACAGAGATTGCTTAATGAGTTTGCAACTTGTGTCTCACTAGATGGCTCTTAAAACAATCCTTTTATATGTTTAGGGTTTGGAGAAAAGAAGACCCAAAAGTATATTCACGGATCCCAAGAAAATCAGATCAGAAAATCTGAAATTTTAAATCTCAACAGATAGCGGTTTCGAGGTAGCTATCGAGAAGGTGTCGAGCTTTAATGAAATTGCACTTCAACTTGCTTTTTCTTGGACAGACTTGATGACTTCAACACTTGATCTTGAAATCTTGTTTCTTGAAGTATTAAAAACACCTAGAACTACCCAATTACAAGTAGAGTGCATTTTGTCAAAGGATTAGCCAATTTACATAAATAAGTGACATATGTTCTTAATAAGTGAAAACACATATGTCCTAACATCTCTCATGGACTCTTATTGGTAGTCAATGCTTTGGGTTTTGATAGACATTTGTAATGAATCTTTGGGCAATGAGTTGTAATAATAATAGCATAAGCTTAATTATTTCAAAATGCTTTTGTAAATAATATTTACTATTTTTGAAATGATGAACTCCATATCGTAAGTAATGTTTATAGTTCTCGATAATCATGTCATAATTTAGATGGTGAGCTTGTAGAATTATAAATAATGACTGTAGAATAATCATAATTTCTCATGAATTTGGAAACATATGAGCATTCAAACTTTTTCCAAAACAATTATGGTTATGGGCATAGGTAATTCAATAATATGGTATTTCCCAAGTAGTAACAATATTGGGTTTTTTACTAAATAGTATTAATATGAGTTGAGCTTTTTGATGTTGCCAGTGAAAATTAGGCTTTTAATGTTGCTACTGAGAATTGAGTTTTTTGATAATTTGCCATGAGATTGAATCAAGAGTTTTGATTATGGATTTGAATTCCATTGATAAAATTATTTTGTCATGGATTTGAATCATGGGCTTCAATTATGGATTTGAATTCCCTTGATAAAATTGTTTTGCCATAGATTGGAATCATGTGCTTTTCAAATATTGCTAAGCATAAACATTCTTGGGCTTATTAAAAAAAAAAAAAGATTGAGATTTTAACTTGCTCAATAAAATAATTAATTTGGGGATGAGTCGAAATTATAGGCTTTACAAAAATATTGGGACTTATAACGTTTTATATTTGTAGCCCAATTTTGTGGTGGGAAGAAAAATAGTTGTGGGCTAGCATAATAATAGGCAAAAATATTTAGAGAAGCCCAATAATTTGTTGGTGATGTTTGGAAATAAATAGGTGGTATTTAAACCAAAATAGGTGTAAAAAAATGTACCCTAACAGTGATTACCTTAAGCCAATTTTGGGAAAAAATTCATGGGTTTCAAAAAAATTCTTTTCACTTTTGTGAACTTGGTTATGAGCCTTTTGGACCTCCATTTGGCTCAAATGAAATGTCATCGGATAGCTTGTGATGCCAATTCTCTAAAAATACTAAGTGTCCATTTAGCAAAAATTATTTTTGTCAGCTTATTTTATTATTTGGCTTATTTTTGGTACTATTTATAGGTTTTACTGTACTATTTCAGTTAACTTTTACCTTTATCTAGTACTTTCAGAAAAAAAAAATTTAGTTTCAGCAAAATAAGCGAATCTCAAACAGACCCTAACTACAGTTTTTGATTTCAGGTTTGGCAATCTATAAGCAGGGAACATGGCATCAAACTCAAGTTTTTGCCCACATATATATATATATATATATATATATATTCTCATGAGTTCTCTTATGTCGAGCTTTAATGAAATTGCACTTCAGCTTGCTTTTTCTTGGACAAACTTGATGACTTCAACACTTGACCTTGAAACCTTGTTTCTTGAAGTATTAAAAACACCTAGAACTACCCAATTACAAGTAGAGTGCATTTTGTCAAAGGATTAGCCAATTTACATAAATAAATAACATATGTTCTTAATAAGTGAAAACACATATGTCCTAACACAATTTAGTCACTACCATTATTTCTTGGATGAAAATTGCTAACGTGGCAAATGACCAAAATAAAAAAATTAGTTTTTGTTGATGTGACAAAAAACTAATTTTTTATTTTGGCCGTCTGTCACATCAGCAATTTTCATCTAGGAGATGAAAATTGGAATGTTAGGAACCGAATTGACACAATACTGAAAGGTTAGGAACCAAATTGACACAATTGGAATGTTAAAGACCAAATTGAAATATTTTGTTTTTGAGAATGAGACCAAAATGAAATATGATATAAAGGATAGGGGCCAAATATGTAGTTAAACCTAACATTTATTTATAACATTTTGAGCATCATTAAAATATGTTAGAAGTTGACAATTATTGTCCTAAACAAACTTTCTCAAAACCCAATTTTTTCTCCTTAATATCCAAAATATTGAAAATTATATCAAATTAATAATTCAAACAAAAGAAAAAATAAATGATAAACAAACATTTTCAAGACCTAAAGTCCATCGAAAGTGTAAACATAAAAAAATGAGATAATTTTAAAAAAAATGCTTTTTGGAAATTGAAAATGATTCATTTCTCAGAAAATGATAATGTAAATAATAATAAAAAAAAGGAGTAAAATCCAAACTTTCTCTCCCTAATTTCCAAAAGGACATGGCTTTGCTACAAACTTGGTTGCAACCATTGACTATAACTTCACTCAACCATTGGATAATATTTTCTTCTTATATCGTACATTTTTTAAAAAAATTCAAAAGATCACAAATCAATAACTATGTCATCAATCAAATGTTTAAATTTTAAATTTTTATAGTCTAAAATTATACATGAAAACAAGTTTAAAGATCAAATGCTAAATAATATCTAATTAACAAGAAATTCAACATGCATATTAAGAGTAGAAAGACCATAAAATCAAACTGTTACATTTTCAAAATATGTAGTTATGTTAAATTTCTTTAAATGAACGTAGTAGCCATTGGCTACAACTAAATTTGCAACTAAACTTTGTCCTATCCAAAATACAAAAAACTATCTAATCAATTTAAAATTCAAAGAAAAAATGAAATAAATAATTTCAAGACCCGTCCCTAATAAAACCATGATTCAAATACAAAAAGAAAATTAAAAATAAGGCCAAATATATTCCAAAACTTTCTCACCCAAATATCAAAAACACAAAATGTACACTAAAGAAATACACAAAATAAAAGAGTTCAATTGAGTTGGAACTGCATGTGACTAAAGCCGTAAGTCCAAGCTGTAGCCTATAGAGTATAGACTATAGGTACCAAACTATAGCCTATAGATTATAGACTATAGGTAACAATATTAGGATTAGGTTATATATCCTTGTATTGTATAATTTCATTCTTCTACAATTAATTCTTTAGCTAATCATTTGGCTTGATATTAAACATTCCGGATCTAAATTTTTCGAGTGGATTCCAACTAATTCAACTAGTAAAGTCTCTAATGGTTAAATAAGATATTTGGAATTCAATCTCCGCCTATACGAATCACCGATTGGTATATTGGTCTGATGATAAAAATTTATCATCAGGAGTGGACTATATATATAAAAAAATTTTAAAAAAATCTAAATTTTCAAACCTATATATAATGAAAGAGTTTGTCTGAATTTGAAGCAAAACAAAAGTTGATTGAATTCATTGAATTCGGTCAGAGTTGTTGACCAAAAACAAGCCACTATAATAGGAAGGAAAAAAAATTTTTTTTTTTTTTTTTTAGTTGAGAAAGGTATTGTGCTACTTGATTTGGAGGGAAAAAAAAAAATCTATCTTTATATTATAAAAAATAGCAAATCTTGGTAGATATGAATTTCAGTATTTTGCAGTTTTTAGTAGGTCATTTGATGCCATTCATGCTTGGAGAAATGAATGTCTTATATTTATGATGGTATCATCAAATTTATTAGGTATAAATATAATACATTGTATTTGTCAATTAAGAATTTAAAGATAATAATATAATATAATATTGAAACAATTAAATCAAAATTTTGGAGGGTTGAGAAAGTGTATATAAAACTTTCCAATTTGTGATTCTCTCCCAAAACCTTGAATTCAGTGGCAAGCAATGACATGCTTCATCCATACTTCCTTGTTGCCTCTATTCTCTCAAATTATTTTATAGGCCTTTTGGCAACAACTGCTAGCAATAATGGTGGGTTTACTGTTGAGCTAATCCACCCGTACTCTCCCAAATCTCCCTTCTACAATGCTAACATAACTTTTTCCGGCCATCTAAACAAATACTATCCAAATGCCATTCAATCACAAGTAACAGCTCTCAACACTCAGCATCTTATGAAGGTCTCAATTGGAACTCCACCGGTAGACATCTATGGCATTGTCGATACAAGTAGCGACATTGTGTGGACACAATGTGTAACATGTGATGGCTGCTACAAACAGATTAATCCCATGTTCGACCCTCATAAGTCCCCCACATATAGTGATATTTCTTGTCAATCAGAATAATGTCGTCTTATAGACTCTTGCCAATTGTTCTCCTCAAAATCTTTGCAATTACACATGCGTATATGCAGATGCTTCCATAGCCCAAGGTGCTTTGGCCAAGGAAAAAGTCACCATGATTTCTACCTTTGGGCAAACAGTTTCCCTAGACATTGCTTTTGGGTGTGGACACAACAATGCCGAGACTTTCAATGACCATGAAATGGGACTCATTGGGTTAGGAGGAGGGTTTGTGTCCTTTGTTTCACAAATAGGTTCCATCTTTGGTAGCAACAAATTTTCTCAATGCTTGTTGCCATATGATATTGATCCTAGTATTTCAAGCAAGATAAGTTTTAGTAATGGCAGTGAAGTTATAGGTGATGGTGTGGTTTCAACACCTTTAGTAGCGAAAGAAGATAAGACCCCCTATTTTGTCACACTAGAAGGAATTAGTGTTGGAGACACATATGTGCCATTTAACTCTTCACGTAAGCTTTCTAAGGGCAACATGTTACTGGATTCAGGAACACCACCAACGATTGTGCTATTCGATTTTTATGACCCATTGGCAGCAAAAGTGTAGAGGCAAATTGCAATGGACCCCATTAAGGATGATCCTGATGTGGGACACATCTTTGCTACAGAACTAAAACTAATCTTGACGAACCAATTTTGACTGTCCATTTTGAGGGTGCGAATGTGCAGTTAATGCCTATACATACCTTCGTTCCACTTAAAGATGGGGTTTACTGCTTTGCCATGCAAGAATCTAACGGTGATGTTGGCATATATGGCAACTATGCTTAAGCAAATTTCCAGATTGGGCTTGACAAAGAAACAATGAAGGTCTCCTTCAAGCCGACTGATTGTACCAAACAGTAGAATTTTCCAGTTTCATGTAACAGTATGTCAATTAAGAAGTTTAACCTGGTTATTCTTCTTTATACTTTATATATCTTAATCTTACTAGTGGTGCAATTCATGGGAAAGTTTCTATATAATATAATTGATGATACTGAAAATCATCAGTAAACCACACAACACTCACGTGCTCAAATCAAGGCCTGCGAAACAACAACAACAAAGAAAGCCCTAGGAGAGTACCGGTGTGGTACCGGTCAAAGGCCTTCCAAAGGTTAAGTTAGAGAACTCTTTGACAAATCTAGAGTGTTAAAGCTAAGGTAAATTATGCGTACCTTTGTTTGTGAGGGTCTTGGGGTTTTTATAGTAGTGTAGGGTTAACATCCGTGTCTTGATTAAGAAGATGTTTTCTTGCAGGAGAGAGACTCTTTATTTCACGTATCTTGCAGAATCCTTTCCTTGTAGGAGTCTTCTTGATTTGGGTTAAGCGTGGGGCGCAAGATATTTCCTTATATACTCACGCGTGTAGAACAAGTCATGCTGACCCCGTCATGCTTCATTTCGCCAACCTCGTTATCTGTCAATGCCTTCTGATTGTTTCTACTCCACACTTGACAACCGTCAAGTCTGCTCATCAACCTTTGAGATGGGTCGTCAGTTTCTCAAGCACGCAAGCAAAGTCATCAACTATTCAAGCTCATCAACTTCACTTCAATAATTTCTACCTATCAGCTGCCTCCTACTCCATAATCCCGTCAGTTCCAGCTGTCAAGTTATGGAGTATTTATATATATTTTTAGTAGATGGGGCATTTATTACCTGACTCCTCGAGGAGCAATAAATGTCAGAACAAGTGGCTCAAACCAATTGGCCTCGTGTCTGGACAAAGGTGTCACTTTGTCTTCTGTGCGCTCATCATCCTATATATACCCCACTTCCTTCCTTATTTTCTTCTATTTCATTTCTGTTGATCATCAGAGAGAACCCGTCACTTCAAGGACCTCACCCACGTCATCATGCTTTTGTCATCGTCCATTTGTTGAGACCGTCACCTTTCACGAACTTGCCTGCGTTACTTGGTAAGTCACCTTTACTCTCACTGCCTCCTATTTTTTTTTTTTTTTTATCCTAGTTGATTGCGAAGCTTTTATTAGAGAGGCCATCAACTTAGGCTCTTAGAATACCTTTGTCGCTTGTAGCTAGTCAGAGGTCTAGAGAGACGACGAGTGAACAATCGTTAGTCCGCAAGGGAGCGAGCTATAATGAGGTCTTCCAATCAAGTCATGAGCCCAAAAAGGGCTTCTCCTAGTCATAAGAGAGAGAAACGTCAGCCCAATCTTTTGACGAGGAAATGGAAAGTGGTGAAGAAGGAGATGCGGTAGTAAGTGAGGGCAAAGACAAGGATAATGAGGATGAAGGGGGGAGAGAGAGTGACGGGGATGAAAATGACGATGATGAGGAGTTCTTAGAGAGTACTTCAAGAGGCCCAGGATATGATCTTCCTTTCATTATCCCTAAAAAATGGACGATTAATGACTTTTTATCAACGATGTCGAACAAGGTTTTCAATACTCTGCGTGACCATTACCAAATTTTGGACAACATCCCAATCTGTCTCCCTGGGGAGTTTGAGAAGTGCTATTTAAGGAAGACCGCAGACGTCGACATGTACGATGCCATGTTCACAGTAGGGTTGAGACTTCCTCTGACGGTACTTCACCATCAGTTGGCCAACTTTCGGGGTTGTCCGTCAGCCAAATTGCCCTTAACGCTTAGGGGATATTCATTGGAGTTGAAATTTTGTGGGGTCATCTAAGTGGAAGGAACCATCAACTAACTCTTGACGAGTTCTTCTGGTGCTATCGTCCTCAATACATTGTCTCATCCCAGGAAATATACCATTTCTCTGCAAGGAAGAAAGAGTTAAGGCTGGTATCCGATATGCCCGATTCCAATATGAATTGGAAAGGCAGGTACTTTTTTGTCTAAGCGACGAACTGGGTATGTCGTCAGGAAGAGTGGGAGACGATGCCCCATGGTTTTGACAACAATTGGACTTATGTCAAAGATTCAGGTTAATCTCATCTGCTTCTTTCAGTTTATTTATTTCGAATTTCTAACATCGTTTACTTTTCTTGTTTTCTTTCAGCTAGTGTTCGTCCACATATCACAGACGAGCAAGAAGCTTTTATTCCTCAAGTAACAGAAATCCCATTGGATGAGCGAAAGTGTCGAGATCTTATTACACTCAACACTTTACACTCTAACTGTGGGGGTCCGGAGCCAACACCAGCAGCCCATCACCTTAACGCTTATTCCAGCCACCGTAAGTTTATCCACTTTAACCCTCTTTTTTCTTTCTTTGTCGACTTGTCTAAGGCCATCATTTGCCCTTTTGCAGAAATTGAGGCAGCTAGGCTGAGGACACAGGTAAGGGCTGTTGCTATGCGCAAGAAAGATGAGGAAAAGGCCAAGGGAAAGGAGGGGACATCCTCGTCAGCTTCCAAGGGCCGCCGGTAAGGGGGTCGCTAAGAGGAAGGGTGACGGGAAGGACGACCGTCCATCACTCCTAAAGAGAAGCTTCCTAAGAAGCCATCTCCTGCCAAGCCGAAGCATAGGGCAGGCAAGGGGCTAATGATGACGTCCAGTCCTATCACTTAGGATCCTGAGCATTGTCTTCTCACTCACAAGGATTATGCCTTGGAGATGATGGAGTCCATTATTAGGGACAAGGATGTAGACCCTTGTGCTAAGCAAGGCACGGAGGAGCTGGGGGCATCAGGTCTTTTTGACCTTGCTCAGGTACATTTCTCCTTTTGTTTCTCTATTTATTGCATTCTTATGCTTCATAGCTGACGATGATCCTGTCTTACAGGTACTAGTTCGTATGAAAGCTTTGCAAGACAGGGGCGTTGCCAAGGAATGGGTGATTACCCATCTGCATAAGTGTATTAAGAACCTGACCGATGGGCAAGAACAATATAAGAACGCCCTTCATACCTTTAATCAAGAGGTGAAGGAGTTGAAAGAGAAACTAGATGAGGAGGGTCATTAAAAGGAAAAAGAGCAGAAGGCTAACGAGGCAGTGGAAAAGGAGTTGACGGGCCTTTAGGCTAGGTTGAGACGGCCAAGGATGATGCTATGAAGGAATTCAAGACATCACAGGCATTCATTGATTCCTGTGCTGAATACTATAGTGATGGTTTTGAGGATTTCCTTAAATAGGTCAAATTCGTCTACCATCACTTGGATTTGTCTAAGGTTTCCACGGATGACCCCTTGTCGTTGACACCTGCAAGCGACACTCCTCTTGGTAAGGGTGACGACTCCACCGAGTCCGAGGCAGATCCAAAGGATGATAATGTCGTTCTTGCCCAGCCTG